>NC_085137.1:177331561-177633430 GCF_035046485.1 Aedes albopictus | reverse complement strand
AGAATAGGACAGTTGCAGTTTACAAAAGTATACCCAACACACATCTTTGATATTGCTGGGTGATGCTTCGTAATGAATACACATAATATAAAACGTTTCCCAGCTTAATCTATACAATGCCAGCAAGGGCCCCAAAAGATGAATTTGAGTTACAGGAGAGGACGCTTACATAAGGATGTTGTTATTCATCAAAATACCAATTCTCTGGAGCTAGTTAGGCACTGCAGGAAAGGCAAAGTCTTTTGCTTCTGCTCTTTATCAGTAGCGTACCTAGGGAGAACCATCCATGTAATAAATTTTATAATACGTTTGATGGTACACACTTAAAAATTCTTAATTTTGATGGAGACGTAATAGAGGAAATTGACGTGATTGACCATGACACAAACAAACATATGATTTATTTTTACGTCTTTGAACACGTGAACACAAAAACAATCATCGCCAAACTCGTTTAAGATATGTTTGACATAATTTTAAACATGTGCCAGTAGCTTTGGAACATTACACTTATTTTTCAGTTTCATGTGCTAAAATTTTACATGAATCATAACGCAAACCAACCAGGCTGCGTTTGTTTACAAATAAACGTCAAATGACGTCGTGGCTGTGATTTTGGAAACGTTTTTCCGCGTTATATTTTTGTTATGTAATCAGTATTTTTAAATCTATTTTTGCAGTGTTTAAGTGAAAAACAAGCAAAGAGGGCGGCATGCAGTGGCTTTGTGTGAAGATACGGTTTGTACGGATCCAGCGGGAGAGAAGTGTACGTTACTGTGTGGCAGGAAGAGAACTTACGGGTCAGGTGTTTGGCCTGGGATAGTGAAAAACTGCGAATTGTAATTAAGCTTTTATACACAAAGTGATGAATTTTAAATAAAATATATTGAAATAAGATACCATGTCTTTATAACATTTTACACAGAGAAAACCTGGGGAGTAGAGCTTGATAAACAAATGGGGGAATTGATGTAATGTTACTGCCAGAAAGTATATGCAGTAAAATTACAAACAAGCTTGAATCAGTCTCTTGTAAAAATAAGATCAAACATAATTTTGTGTCATTTAGCTCGCTGCAATATGTCGGCGTAAAAGACACAAAATTACATGAGTTTTTCGAAGTGTGTATGTACCGTAAACCGGCCTCAAAACAATCAATTGCCAAAAAAGACTCCTGCAAAATCAGTGCCGAGTGAATCTCAATTAAACAAAAATTGAAATTTCAAAATTGTCCTACAATCACCTAAAGGTAGGTTATTTCCAATAAAAAAAATTACGATTTGGTACACAAATAAATTTGGAATTTTTTTTTACCGAAAAATGCAATTTTCAAATTGATTTCTGAAGAAATCCTGAAGGAAAACGCTCTCTGTTACGTGAATGCTGGAAAGTAATGTCTCCATAGTGCACCATAAATGCCTACACACGCCACTGTTTAAAAACCTACATCCATCTCTTCGCTTACACTTAAACGCTTTGGAGCAAATTTTTCGTGAAAAGCTTCTTGCCTTGCCACATGTGGGTGAGTGATGACGATGAGCCAGGTTCCTCCCTTCAACTACATAAATGCATTGCCTTCTTGCAAGCGAGCAACCCAGCTCATGTGAAACCGGAAGAAGAAGATAGCTTTCTGCAGCACACACGTGTATGATGATGCATTGAGAAATAAACACATTACATAAACTTAGCACCTCCATCGCCGTCCGTGGTTCCTTTCTGCAGCTAAATTTCCCCGTTGTCATCACCGGAAACGTTCCATTGCATGTGTGGGGTGGCGATGTTATTCCATGGGGAGCATCACAACTCTGTACAACTGTATTTTCCATTTCGGTACCGGCGCGCGGTGGGCTCCGAAAAGTGGAAGTTTCTTTGCCACTTCTTAACACAAGTAAGTATGTGGCGTGTAAAGTGGGCAGAAATTGTTAAAAGGTACTCAAGTGAAGGACTATTATATGCTGCATGCAGTATAAGCTTTGAAGAATTATATCTGCATATAAATCTAGTAATAAAATAAACTATCTTTACAGATGGAAGATGGAACTGAAAGAAAGTTTCACAATTTGCTAAATATATACAAGCCGGAGTTCGTGGCACAATTGGTCACGCGTTTACTTCACAAGTGGATTGTCATGGGTTTGATTCCCAGCTCTGAAACTTTCATTTTCGGCTTATGTAACGATTGTTTTGTTCCGGAAACAGTAGATTGTTGGTCTATCCATCGTGGTGGGGCTGCCACCTTAGGTATAGCTTCCGATGGAAGAGCATTTCATATTCAGCCGCTGGATGCCAGAACAAACGTTGTTTAAGCGGCACCTCCTTGGTGTGAAGACGCTCGGGTCGTACCTCCTCAATCTATCTGCAGTCAGAAGGACACCTGTGCCCAGGCTGCCCTACCAACTAAGCATACAAACCTTAGCTGGCGGTCTTTGTCATCGCTTGACCCGTGAAGTATGAGGTAGGAACTTGTAATCACCATTATAGATAAGTGATGTAAATGGATAGATATTGGCACCAGAAGTGATGGAAATTGAAAAATGTCATGACATTTTTTTCTCATGAAATCCCCGTTTTTGTTTGCCAGTTTATTACCTAAATTGATTTAAGGGATGCAACGAAGCTTAAGGAGATTGAGTGGCTAGACGATTTTATGGTGAACTCATGCGGGGTTTCAGGGAGGTTCCAGGGACTTTTCATGGCGTTTCAAGGCACTTTAGAGAGTTTCAAGGCATCCCAGGGCATTTCAAGGCACTTCAAGAGGTTTCAGATGCGTTTCAGGTGGTTTCCAGTGGGCCTTAGAGGCGTTAGGGGAGTGAGAGGGGGTATCAAAGGTTGTCGGGGGTCTTCATGGGGTCTCAAGGGTCTTTAGAGGGCCACAGGAGAACTTAAGAGAGTCTTAGGGAGTCTTAGAGAAGACCTGGAGGTCGCAAGGACATACCAAGGGGTCACAAGGCCATACAAGGACATACCAAGGAAAGCTCAAGAGCATTTCAGAGGTTGCCAGATGGTTTAAGGGGGATTACAGATGGTCTCTTGTGTGATTCAAGGGGTTCTAAGAAGGATCTCAGATGCGTTCCAGGGGTTCTTAAAAGGGTTCTCAGTAGGGTTCCAGGGATTCATGGGATCCTAGTAGGTTTTAAGATGACTTCCCAAGTTAAGGGTTAGGCATAAATCTCCTTGTACTGACTTTTCGAACCCTCTGAGCAGAATACCCTCTTCGAATGAGGTAATCAGTTTTGTACCTTTGAACTTCGCCCTATTTTGCTTGTCCTTTAACAGATACACGTGTTTCGATTGCCACTGACAACACTGAGGACACCTAACCTCATTCACAAGAAAGGTAACCATTTATGATGTGATAACTTCAGAGTGATCATCAAAAGTTATCCCAGATCATCTGCCGTAGTATGTTACCTAAAATGATTGAGATCATGAGAAGTTATCAAGCCGACATCATCAACGGCCGATCGATAACGGACCAGGTCGTCGCTACACTCTACGGCGAACCCAGCATCCAGCAGGTGGTCAACGTCGGATGGATCTAGAAGGCATGGCATGTTGCAAGAATACCGGACAGTATCCTTGCAAAGTGAAGGCACGATAAAGGCTGGGTGTGCTGCGCAGTTCAGATCCCATTGTGATCCACTAGCCTCTGCCCAGCAACTTCTATCTTCTATATCTACACGTGGTACCGGCTGAAAACTACGAGCAACCTTAGGGAAGATCGGGTAACCAACCCCGTGGGAACTTTGGTCATAGGCTCACAGAAAAGGGGGGGAGAGAAAGGGGTTGCTTCTGCAAACCTGAGCGTCTGTTCTCCAGGAGGAGCGGCTCACAACAGCGTCTGTTCCCCATGTTGGGGACGGCTGATCAACGTCTGAGTGCCAGGGAAGGACACTAAGCTCAACTGTGCCCTATGTTCCTCCGGAAAATAGGGGGTTGGTGTCAGGCCCTACAAGCCAGCCGTAAAAAACCATTGCAACAGAAAATCAGCAACAGAATAATACGAACCGAGACCAACAGCAACGACCCCAGCGAAAAAAAGGACTTGCTATTGGGAACTGCCGATCTTTCAACTTCATTGGGACCACCAGCATACTCGTCGATCTACTGAAGGACCGCGGGTTTGGCATCGTAGCGCTGCATGAGGTGTGTTGGACTGGATCCATGGTGCGAACGTTTAGAGGTAATTATACCATCTACCAGAGCTGTGGCAAAACTCGCGAGCTGAACAGCTTTCATCGTGATCGGTAATATGCGGTGGCACGTGATCGATTGGTGGCCGATCGATGAAAGAATGTGCAGGTTGAGGATCAGGGGCCGATTCTTCAACTTCAGCATAATAAACGTGCACAGCCCACATTCCGATGATGACAAGGACGCATTTTACGTGCAGCTCGAACGCGAGTACCATCGCTGCCCAAGCCATGACGTCAAGATCATCATAGGAGATTTGAACGCTCAGGTAGACTAGGAGGAGGAATTCAAACCGACGATTGGTAAGTTCAGCGCCAACCAGCAAACGAACGAAAACGGCCTACGACTCATTGATTTCGCCGCCTTCAAAAATATGGCCATACGTAGCATCTTTTTCCAACACAGCCACCCTTATCACCTTACACCTGGAGATCACCCCAGCAGACGGAATTTCAAATCGACCACGTTCTGATTGACGGACGGCGGTACTTCTCCAACCTTATCGACGTCAGGACCTATCGTGGCGCCAACATTGACTCCGACCACTATCTGGTGATGGTCAAGCTGCGCCCAAAACTCTCCGTCATCAACAATGTACGGTACCGGCGACCACCACGGTACAACCTAGTGCGACTGAAACAACCGGATGCCGCCTCAGCATACGTGCAGAATCTCGAGGCCGTGTTGCCAGACGAGGGTGAGCTTGATGAGGCCCCCCTAGAGCACTGCTGGAGTACAGTGAAAGCAGCCATCAACGACGCAACCGAGAGCACCACCCAGACAACCAGTAATCGTATAATATGTAGGCGTATGTAAAATGTACGCATATCACATCCACCTTAACATCTTATGCAACATCTTACACGATCACTGGTTACTGGGGATCGGGTACGTGGATCGGAATCGACGGAACGAATGTTTCGACGAAGAGTGCAGAACGGTTTTGGAGGGGGAGTACGCAGCAAGGGCGGTAATGCTGCAGCAAGGGACCCGACAGAACGTGGAACGTTACAAACAGAAGCGGAAACAGCAGACCTGCCTCTAGCAGGAGAAAAAGCGCCGCTTGGAAGAAGCGGAGTGCGAAGAAATGGTACTGCTGTTCGGTTCCCAAGAAACACGGAAGTTCTATCAGAAGTTCTACGCATCTCGCAACAGCTTCGTGCCGCGAGCTGAAATATGCAGGGATAAAGATGGAGGCCTCTTGATGGACGAACGTGAGGTGATCGAAAGGTGGAAGCAGCACTTCGATCAGCACCTGAATGGCGTGGAGAATGTAGGCACGGGAGACCCCAGCAACGGAGGAAACGACGACGCCTGTGCAGCGGAGGACGGAAATGAACCAACTCCCACGCTGAGGGAAGTTAAGGATACCATTGATCAGTTTAAAACTAACAAAGCAGCTGGTAAGGATGGTATCACAGTTGAACTTATCAAGATGGATCTAGAAAAGTTGGCCACCTCTCTCTCTCTCTTCTTGGCGTAACGTCCTCATTGGGACAAAGCCTGCTTCTCAGCTTAGTGTTCTATGAGCACTTACACAGTTATTAACTGAGAGCTTCCTCTGCCAATGACCATTTTGCATGCGTATATCGTGTGGCAGGCACGAAGATACTCTATGCCCAAGGAAGTCAAGGAAATTTCCTTTACGAAAAGATCCTGGACCGACCGGGAATCGAACCCGTCACCCTCAGCATGGTCATGCTGAATACCCGTGCGTTTACCGCCTCGGCTATATGGGCCCTTGACCACCTGTCTGCACCGGCTGAGAGTCAGGATCTGGGAAACCGAACAGCCAGAGGAGTGGAAGGAAGGGGAAATCTGCCCAACTCACAAGAAAGGCGACCATTTGGATTGTGATAACTTCAGAGCGATCACTATTTTTAGTGCTGCCTACAAAATGCTATCCCAGATCATCTTCCATCGGCTGTTACCTAAAACGAATAAGCTCGTGGGAAGTTATCAAGCAGGTTTCATCGATGGCCATTCGACAACGAACCAGATCTTCTACGTACGGCAAATTCTCCAGATTTGCCGTGAATACCAGCTCCCAACGCATCATCTGTTCATCGACTTCAAGGCGGCATACGACAGTATCAATTGCGCAGAGCTATGGAGAACCATGGACAAAAACGGCTTTCCTGGGTAGCTGACTAGACTAATTAAAGCATCGATGGACGGTGTACAAAACGGTGTAAGGATTTCTGGCAAACTATCCAGTTCATTCAAATCTCGCCGGGGACTACGACAAGGTGACGGACTCTCATGCCTACTCTTCAACATCGCTTTGGAAGGTGTTATGCGACGAGCCGGGCTCAACAGCCGGGGAACGATCTTCACAAAATCCGGTAAAATTTTGTGCTTTGCGGACGACGTGGACATTATCACCACATTTGGAACGGTGGCAGAACTCTACACCCGCCTGAAACGCGAAGCAGCAAAGGTCGGACTGGTGGTGAATGCCTCAAAAACAAAGTACATGCTGGCAGGCGGAACCGAACACGACCGGATCCGTCTGGGTAGTAATGTTACGCTAGCTGACGAAGAAGGATGAACCATGAGCTCGCTACACTTTACGGCGAATCCAGCATCCAGAGGGTGGCCAAAGCCGGAAGGATACGATGGGCAGGGCATGTTGCAAGAAGACTGGACAACAACTCTGCAAAGTTGGTGTTTGCTACTGACCGGTTGGCACAAAAAGGCGTGAGCGCAGAGAGCAGGATGGTTGGACCAGGTGGAGCGTGACTTGGCGAGCATTGGGCGTGACCGAGAATGGAGAGCGGCAGCCACAAACCGAGTATCGTGGCGTACACAGATAAAAATAATGAGATTTACACGTCATGTAAACTTCATTTTAGTCATGTAAACTTAGTGTTATGATAGTTTACATGAAATATCATGTAAATTTGTGTTATATGTCATGTAAACTCTCAGAGTCATGCTGAATTACATGACATATAATGGAAGTTTACATGATATTTAATGAACTTTACATGATATGTTATGTAAACTTCTATGACATCCCACGCTCCAATCATGTGCATCATATGTCACAGAATTTTACACTGTTTTTTCGATCTGTGTACTATTGTTGATTATGTCTTGACTTGAAAGTGATGTTGAGGAAATAAATGTATATACAGGATCGGACAATAAAAATGCACCAAAGCCGTTTTCCCATACAAACTAGTCAACTTTGGATTGCCATATCTCAGTTATGTCTCAACCGATTGTTTCCATTTTTCTGTGACGAACTAAAAACATTTCAATTTTCAAAAACTATTGAAAAAGTTCAGTGATAACTATTGATACAGAAGTTACAGATAGGTTGAATTTTGACAATAAAAATGCACCAAGACAAAAAATTATGTAGCCGAAAATGCTCAAGTCAAATCACTATGATGTCTTCGACAAATATGTTTCTTGTGTGATGACCAATAACATTGCTGAAGATACCATAGCTATCTGCCTTCAGCATTTTAGGCTACACAATTTTTTGTCTTGGTGCATTTTTATTATCAAAATTCAACCTATCTGTAACTTTTGTATCAATAGTTATCACTAAACCATTTCAATAGTTTTTAAAAATTGAAATGTTTTGTAGTTCGTCACAGAAAAATGAAAACAATCGGTTGAGACATAACTGAGATATGGCAATCCAAAGTTGACTAGTTTGTATGGGAAAACGGCTTTGGTGCATTTTTATTGTCCGATACTGTATATATTCTTGCAAAGCTGTTATTCGCTACTGAAATATCTGCAAGAATTATAATGTATAACGACCAAATAAACCTGAATCCGCTTTACCAATGTGTGAAAAAAGTAATCTTGTCTAGTATGGCCAAATCCACATCTAATATTCCACCCCACGTTTGCACACCAAATAATTTCCTAATAATTTCAATACAACAAGCTTAGTATGAAACCTTTGATAAACAAGACGGCGTTTCATTAGCATCGCTCTAACATTCCTACGTGGAAAAGAAACTTAATTTAGCTGGAAGTGATAACGCGCCAACTTTCGGAGAACGTTAATCACATCTGACACATTCCTAAGTTATGAATTATCCGATACAGACTACATCGTTTCGCATCAAAATGAGTCGTTTTATCAATGGAACTTCCAAAATCTAATTTCCCATCGAAAGAAAAACAAATTCATCAGAACAACAATGCTCCATTCATCGCACTTCAGAAATTAGCAACATTTCCCTTCGATCCACACTTCTACTGTAGCGAACAAACACGCTACTCTGAGACCCCCGCCGACTTTGCGAGAAGCTCTAGGAAAAAAAAAAACATTCCCATGAAGGTGATATGAAATGGCAGGTGATTGGAGAAAGAATAAGGGGAAACGGCTACAAACAGGAAGTAGAGTGTAAACGACGTGTGTTTGGTGGTGGATGATGATGACGACGCGACGCGACGGGAAGGTGTGCTCCGGTGTGTTCCGGTCTATAGTATATGAACCTTATATTCCGACCCCGAAATGGGTATGAAAATGATGTGAGAAAGCAATCTTCCTTAGTTCGTACGAAAGTGGGTTGTCTTCGTTTTGGTATGGTACGTGAGCGGAATTTTCTAGCGCCGAATACCGAAAGAGGAGGGACACACTCAAAGATAGGACTGGGGGACTGTGATGGAACGTTTCATCATAGGAAAATGAATAATTTTAATGTAGTTATGTTGAACTTATTAGTATATAGCTTTTTTCATCCCGTTTCGTGACTGGATCAGTAAGGGTCCGTATTTGGTTCCCATATAACGCGATACAATATCATATCGCGTTATCTATTTTAGTTGACTCCCTGACGTACATGTTACTTGACCCTACTGGCTAGTCCTTATTCCTGGGTCAATCGTGGAGATTCAGAGGTTATCTCACCCAAGTAACATTGTGATGACTAGTTAGTGTTGTAAAGGTTTTGAGAACCGTCATAAAACCTAATACACCATCTTTGTGAGCTGATTTGTTATTGCTCGACTCCTGGATAACATCCACTACGTCTCTCTGCAAAGGAGTTGGTGTATTCCCATTTCTCACTTTTTGGGCACTTTTTACCCCGATCTCCCCTACAACTGGCAAAAAAAGGGTAACGTGGTGAGTGGCATGTACACGAGACGAGACCATGTGTAAGGTAGGCACATACCTCGCGTGTGCTGCTCGAGCATTCGCCATGGGTGGTAAGGTATTTTGAAAACTTGCTAGGAAAGAATTAACTCACCGGCGCAAACATGATGAACTCGTTGTAATCAATCACCAGCAGAGAGTCTTCGTGGCGGCAACTAACAAAGAAAAAAAAAAGCCATCAGATTTCGGAGGTTGTAATTCCTGTCAAATGGAAATGTTCCGGGAGGTGACTAATGGTATGAGGAAATTTGGGCAGCGTTGAGATTTATACCGTTTCAAAACTCGTTTATCAAAATGGGAACTTTGAAGTTTTGTTCTGAGTACAGATCAACGCGAGAGTCGAAAGATTTTGTGCCATGAGTGTATTGGTCGTGTAAAGTGACTATCGATATATCTTTTTTGTATTTTTCTACAATATAGCAAAATAATATCATTCTCTCTCAACCATTAATTCAAGTTCAATATTGTCCGACTAACAATTCCTTCCATTCCTAATGACTGTTAGGACAAGGTCGACGTCGTTAATGGCCTATAAGTTAGAGATCGCAGGTCATGAATTGTGTATAGTGAGCATGACTAGCAACTCCCAAGTCCGTTCTCTGTGCAAATTTGTATGCACAGTTCAAACACGGAGTATTTACTTTCAGTCCTGAGCAGCCATGGTAATGCAGAGGGCCGAAGGCCATGAGCCTCTGGGTCTGCCTCGGCAGCGATGTCCTGCTGAGTTCCAATCTAACGGTTGCTTGCAGATTTCGTTCTCGCTCCTACATAGAGTGTAGTCGACCCACCTCCACTTTCGCACCCGAATTTCTGTCGCTATCGGCTTTTGATGACATCGACGATGGAGCTTCACGTTGGAGATCCAATTGTGAGGCCACCATGCACGAATTATATACCGCAGACATCTATTGATGAAGACCTGCAGCCGTTAAGTGTTTTCCATTGATACACACGAGGTTTCACTGGCGTACAGCAGCACAGATTTCACGTTCGAGTTGAAACTTCGGATTTTGGTGCATTGACTAATCTAATTGATTATCCATACGTTTCTTCACCCACGGTGAAGAAAAAAGCAAAAAGCTAGCCGGACACATAACGGTTTAACTTGCAAAGGCAGCCCTGGACTTCATGATCCGAGTACCTACGTTGATCTTGGTGTCACTATCGGTCGCCATTTGGCTACCAAGATATTGGAAGCTTTCAACATTCTCTACAGTTACCGTGAAGCTGGAATGGTTGACCTTGTTTACATCCAACAATTTGGTCTTGTTGACGTTGATGGTAAGACCGCGGAGTGGTATCGGAAAAGTTCGCTTAAACGTATGATCATTGTTAATGCTGCTTATGCAATGGTGGCTCCAAAATACTGAGAATGGTTCTTGTTGTTGAAGTTTCTTTGAGAAAATTCTCAAATCGTTCAACAATAGAGTAATTAGTTCCATTTGCAACTGCTTGCATTTTTATATAGTTTATGTTGAACAAGGACTAGACTGCCACAACACATCCAACTTCAGTCTTCCATCTTGCAGAGCTAGGTCGAACAGCCAATAGCGAAGAGGTGTATAAAACCACCCTCTCTCCAACCCCCAGGGGAAAAAAATAAACTCTTGTATATATTTTTGCAGAGTTCGGCATTGTTGGCTCCCTAACTGACTAGCACAGCCATCGTCGCCGTCATTCATCGTGAACAGCCAATTCGGTTCCTTGCTCTGCAACAGGAGCCCGTGCCAACCAACAACCAATGCAATGTCGCATACGCTAGGCACACCATATTATGAAAATTTATTGGCACATAAAAGGAGTCATTAAATGAAAATTAACTTATAAAATCTAAATCGCTGTACGTTACGCTTTAATCGCTTTATCCCTTCGAATGCGTGAAGAAGGGACCTCTTAAGGCGTGGGAAAGGATGAGTCGATCGATTTCTTCGATTTTCATTCGTTTTTTTTCACTTATTTAGTACAAGGGTACTGTTACGGGACGGACGTCGGAACCTCTTTAGTCAAACTCGTATTTAGTTGAGTCAGTTACAAGCTACATTTTTTTTATTGAACGCATGTTTCAGTATATAATTTAAGGGTACCTTACAGTTTCAGTTTTCTTCGTTGGAACAATGTTTGTGATGTGTGTTGTGTTGTCCTGTAGATATTTATGTTTAGTTTACAACAAGTTCATTAAGTTCAATTACTTACAATTTTGCAAGGAAATTAGAGAAATACAAAATTTTAACAATTTGAGAGATAAGTTTTAACGTGTTCATTTTCGTTTTCGTGTAAATGTACGTTTAGATTTAGGTAGGTTTTACAAAAAGATACCTAAATGTCAAATTAATTGACAGCGTTGGTTTCTACTCTGTCCCGAGTGTCATTTTCATTGGATGTAAAGGCACCAGGGTGCGATGACGTCACGTTTTCGATTCCCGCATCTTGTACCAATGTTTAGGGTAGACCTGTGCGCCGCCGCGCCACGCCGCCGCCGCCGACAGTTTTTGCCCCACGCCGACGCCGACGCCGATATCGGCGGCGCGCCATACGCCGATGTTTGTCACGCCGCCGATTTTCATTTTTCACGCCGGTGATCAGGGCGCGAACAAAATTTTGTTTACATTAAGTTGAGATAAAATACTAAAACTCTTTCAAAGATTTCTCTAAAATTCCAATCAAATAATTTTTCAGAAGTTCCTTAAGAGATTCCTTCGGGAGTTTCTTCAAAGATGTCTCCAGTAGTTCCTTCAGAGATTCAGGGATGCCTCTAGGAGTCTCAACACGATTTTTTTTTCAGAAGATCTCTCAAGAAGGTCTCGACTGGAGTACGAACAGATTTTTTTCAGGTGGTTTCAGGGATTCCTCCTAGAAATACATCCGAGATTCATCCAGAAGATTCATCAGGGGATCCAATAGGAGGCCCTTCAGAGATTAGTCAGAGAGTTTCTCCAGATATTTCTCCGGAAATTCCTTCAGGAATTCATACAGGAGTTTCTTCAGGAATTAGTCCAGAAGTTTCTTCAGAGATTCCTCTAGGAGATCTCTCAGGAATTCCTCTAGAATTCCAACAACGGGTTTCTCCTGGCGTTCTGTATTCTTCAGAATCACTCCAGGAGTTCCATCAGGGGTTCCTTCAGGAAATCCTTCCTGGGATTTTTTCAACAATCCCTCCTGAAATTCCTATCGGTATGCCTCATGGAAATTTTTTCAGAAATCCTTTCAGGAGTTCTTTTAGGGATTTAACTAGGAGTTCCTTCAGATATTCCTATAGAAGTTTCTCCATAGATTAATTCATGAACATTTTCTTGGATTCATGCAGTATAGTAGTTCTTTCAAGAAATGCTCCAAAAGTTCCTTCGGTGACCTCTTCAGGAGTTCCTTCAGGGATCTCCTCAACAATTCCAGGAGGATTCAGGAATGCCTCCAGGTGTTCATTAGGAATTCCTTCAGAGGTTCTTTAAGCTATTTCAACAGAAATTCGCTCGGGTATTCTTTCAGAAGTCCCTTCAGAGATTTTTTCAGGGGGATTCATAGTTGCCTCCTGGAGATCCATCAAAAGTTCCGTTAGAAGTTCTTTCAGGAAGAAGGTCCTAGAAATTAGTATAGGAGTTCCTGCAGGGATTCCTTTTGAAGTTCCTTTGAAAATTTTACTTTGTAATGGCTTTTCCAGTTTTGATACATTTAAAATACAGCTATTATTATATCTTGTCCGACGTTTCGGTTACATTTGGTACCTTCCTCAGGACTCAGTTATTGCCGATTTTTCGTCCAGTGTTGTTCTGTCGAACAGCAGTTAACAATATTTGGATTCGACTGCGATAGAATTTAACTTTGAAATGGCTTATCTAGTCTTGACGTTCAAAATCTAGACTTGACAAAATTCGAATACAGCTATTTTATTAAGTTCTTTTAGACATTCATACAGGAGTTCTTACAGAAATAAGTCCAAGAGTTCCTTCATAGATTCCACCAGGAGTTTCCGGCATTCATGAAGATGTTTCTTCAGAGGTTTCTCCTGAATTTCTTCAGGGATTCCTTCAGAAGTTCATTCAGATTCCTTTAGGATAACCTTAGGGGATTCCTCGAGAAATTCATTTAGGAATTCATCCATGAGTTCTTCAAAGGATCGCTCTTGGGGTTCTTTCTGAGATTTTTCCAGGTGGACTTACGGATGCACCAGGAGTTATATCAGAGATTTCTTACAGGAGTTCTTTCAGGGAATCTTGTTAAAGTTCCTTCGAGAATAACCTTAGGAATATAATCAGGCATATCTCCAGGATATTATTGTGGGATCTCTCATGGAGAATTCCTCAAGCATTTCGTTCTGGAATTCCTCCAGGAATTCTTTCGGGGACTCCTCCTGACAATCTTTCGGGGATTCCTCCTACAAATCCTGCAGGGATCCCTCTACTCAGAAAGATTCCCTCGGGAGATTCCGCTGAAAATCCTATCAAGAATTCCATCAGGAAATCCTTCGGAGATTGCTACCGGAATTCTTTCGGGGATTCCCCCTGGCATTCCTGCAGCAATTTCCCCTGCAATTTCTTCGGTGATTCCTCATGGACTTCCTCCGAGCATTTCTCCTGAAATTCATACGGAAATTCCTCCTGGAATTTGTTTGGAGATTCTTCAAAGAAATCATTCGGAAATTCCTCCTGAAATTATTTCGAAAATTCCTTTTGGAATTCCTACGGGGATTCTTCCTAGATTTCCTTCAGGGTTTTTCCTAGAATTTCTTCTGAAATTCTTTCAAGGATTCCTCCTAATATTCCTTCGTGGATTCCTCCTGAACTGCCTTTGGGGATTCCTCCTGGAATTCCTTCGAAGATACAACTTAAACATCCTTCTTGGAATTCTTCCTGGGGTTTCTCGTACAATTTCTTCGGGGGTCTCTCCTAGAGTTCCTTCAGGAAATCTTCCTAAAATTCTTTTGGAGATTTCTTCTGGAATTCCTTCGAGGATTCGTCCTAGACTTACATCATGGATTCCACCAGAAATTATTTCAGAGTTTTCATTTGATACTCCGTCGTGGAGTTCCCCTGGAATTTCTTCAGGGTTTCCTCCTGGAATTTCTATAATAATTTCTCTTAGAACTCCTCCTGGATTCCTCCTGGATTTTCTCATGGAATTAAAGTTCCTTCGGGATTCCTTCGGGAATTCCTTCACAAATTACTCCTGGAGTTCCTATGGGGATTCCTCTTGTAAATCAAACGAGGATTTCGGTTTGAAACCCTTCGGGGATTCCTCCTAGAGCTCCTTCGGAAATTCCTCCTGAATTTCTTTCAGGGATTCCTCCTTAAATTCCTCCGGGGATTTCTCCTGGAGTTCCTTCGGAGATTCTTCCTAGAATTCTTCCTTGAATTTCTTCGGATATTTCATTTAGAATTCCTTCAGAGATTCCTCCTAGAGTTGCTTCTGGGATTCCTCCTGTAATTTCTTCAGAGTTTCCTCTTGGAATTCCTTTGGAGCTTTCACTTCCAAATTCTTCGGAGCAGAGATGCCAGATAAACAGATTTTTGACCTTCTTTACATACAAGATACAGAGTACAGGAAAATACAGATTTTTAAAATATGATACAGATTTCTCCAGAAAGCAAAGAATTTGAAGTTATTTTCCATAAATTTAATGAAAAATTTATAAATAGCTGCTTAAACTTTAAAGAACTTATGAAAATTTGAACATTTTCACACAAGCTTTAGAAAAAAATACCAGTTAAAATTAAAACCCGTCAAAAAGTAGTACTTTTTTGTTAGTTTCTTTTGAAATCTAGGACTCTCGGTGTCTGCTATAACCTCAAATACGGCGATACAGAAAAATCTGTATTAATACAGATTTTTGATAAAAATAATCTGGCATCTTTGCTTCGAAGATTCCTCATGGAATTCCTCCTAGAATTTCTTCGGGGTTACCTTCGGTGAGTCCTCCTAGAATTCCTTCGGGGATTCCTCCTTTCTGAGTTCTCCTGGATTTTTTTTCGGGGATTCATCTTGGAATTCCTTCGGTACTCTTAGATTTTTTTAGAAATTTCTCCCGGAATTTATTTACTATTATCCATTTATTACGTAAGGCAATTTTCTCGAATTTTTGACAACAGCACACCTCCCTCCCTTGTAAGATTTTTGGTATGAAACTCCAAATATTTTTGTATGGAGCCAAACCCAAACTCTTGGGTATATTTCGTTGGTTCGTCCTTACAATTTTTCATGGATTATTTCTTGAATCCTCCTTGAAATTCCCACTGAAATTATTTTAAGGATTTTTGCTGGAATTTACTTGATGTACTGCTTGAATTCCTTTGAGATACGCGTAGGTATTCTTCCTGAATTTTCTTTTGGAATTCCTGCGGGAATTCCTCACAGAGTTCTTTTTGAGATTTCTTCAGGGTTGTGAAGAATTAGCCTAAGTTAAAATTCACGAATAAAAAGAAATAAAAAAAGATTTCTTCAGGGATTCCTCCTGTACTTCCTTCGGGGTTTCCTCTTGAAACTCCTTCGAGGATTCCGCTTGGAGTTCCTTCGGAGATTCCTCCCGGAATTCCTTAAGGGGATTCCCCCTGGGATTCTTGCAGGAATTTCTTCTGGAATTTTGTCGGGTATACTTCCTGGACTTTGTTTGGGGATTTCTCCTGGCATTCATTCTGGAATTCCTTCGAGGATTTCTCCTGAATTTCTCCGGGGATTCCTCCTGCACTTTTTTCAGGGATTGCTCCTGGACTTTAACGAGGATTCCTCCTGTTTTTTTCCAGAGATTTCTCCTGGAATTCCTTTGAGGTTTGCTCCTAGAATTCCTTTTGGGGTTTAACTTCAAATTTCTTCGGAGATTTCTCCTAGAAGTTCTTCGAGGTTTCCTCTTGAAATTCTTTCGGCAATTCCTCTTAAAAATCCCTCAGGGATTTCTCCTGGAATTCCTTCAGAGATTCCTCTTAGATATTTTTCGTTGATTACTCTTAGAAATCCTTAAGGGATTCTTTTTCGAATTCACTTTGAAATTCCCACTGGAATACTTCCGAGGATTCTTTCTGGAAATCCTTTGGGGATTACTGCTGGAATTCCTTCGGGATTTCCTTGTGCAAATTCTGCAGGAATTTCTTCTGGAATTCTTTCAGGGCTCCCTCATGGAATTCCTACGAGCATCACTCCTGGAACTCCTTCCAGGATTACTCCTAAAATTCCATTGAGGATTCCTTCTGAAATTCCTCCGGGGATTCCTGCTTTAATTCTTTTGGGAAATCCTCTAGGAATTCCTTCGGGAATTCTTCATAAGTTTTTTTTTTCCAGTGATGTCTCTAAGAGAGATTCTTGAACTACAAATCAGTGATTTCAGCAGAAGTTTCTTAAGGGTTTAATACGGCAGCTCTTGCAGAGATTATTCCAGTAGTTTATTCATGGATTCATCCAGGAGATTCTTTATGGCTCCTCCTGGAATTCTTTTGGAAATCATTCGAGGATTCCTTGAAAATAGACCTTATTATCAAATGTGATAGCTTCTGAAGGTTCTAAGAAAACAAAATAAAAACGGTAGCCAAATCTATATTTTTGCCCTTAATTTGCAATGGAGTAATGCAACATGCACTAATACGGATACTGGTAATTTCACAATAGGTCTAATTACTGGGCACAGTGATGGACCCGAACAGGAATAAAAAAGGTGTTCATTCAGAAAAAGATTATAATACACAGGGTCAAATATTTGCACAAATGAACTCAAGAAAAAAAACATCTGTTTGACACTAATGAAACAAACAAGATGTTTGAGCATTGGTTTCTTTTTGGTCAAATACTTCATCCTGTGTACTGACATAATAATAATTCATGTCATAAATGGTCATGAAAAAGCAAAAACTGAACTACAAATTCTACAGCGTAGAGACAACTTCTTTGTTTAGCCAATGTTGACATTACGGTCAAATTTTGGTCACGCCGATTCGCGCCGCCGCCGCCGCCGCCGAAAGCTGCCACCGGCGTGACGCCGATGACGCCGCCGCCGCCGGCCAAAAATGGCCCTCACGCCGCCGCCGAGCAAAATAAAGTCGGCGCACAGGTCTATGCTATAGAAAACTTTTTTCATGAATTCTTCCAGTGGTTTCTTCAGAAAATTGTCCAGCTTTTCTTTAGGAAACTCGTTCAGATATTTCTTCGGGAAGACCAGCGGAGATTTGCAAATTCCCTCATAAAAGTATTCAGGAATTTCTCCAGGGATTCATTTAGAAAATCCTGTAGGAATTCCTCCAGAAATTTCTGCAAGAGTTCGTTCTAAGATTCCTTAAGAATTTCACCAGATATTCCTCCCTGTATTACCACAGGAATTTAACCGGAATTTCTTCTTAGAATAGCTTAAATAACTTATCCATTCATTCTTTAAGAAATTTATTCAGAAATATTTTCTAGAATTGTTTATGAAAATTCTTTTAGAAATATTTCAAGAGTTTTTTTATTCCTTGCAGACGTTTATATATGCCTTTCACCAGTTATTTCAACAGATTTTTTTTAAAGAATTCTCGAGGAATACTTCCATAAAATCATCGAAGAATTCTATTATCCTTTTCCCAGGAAGTTTCTCCAGGTATTTCTCTACTATTTTTTTTCTCAGTAAATCCTTCAGAATAAAAAAGAAAAGATCTCCGTGAGGAAATATTTTTAGCTCCAGAAACTTCTTCCGAATTTTAAGGATTTCTTCGAGAATTTTGGCAAGGGATTTATTCAACAATTCTTCCATGGAGCTTTTACTTAGATGTTCCCATAGCGTTTTTGCAAAAGAATTTCAAAATATTGTTCTAAAATTACTAAAGGATTGTTTAAGGAATCCTGCTGAATGAATTTTCTTTAAAAATCTTCCGGGATACCTTTGAAAACTCCTAAATAAATTTTAGATATTTGGAGGGATTCCTAAAAAAAAATCTTGTAGCAATTTTTGATGTTATTTCTGAAGCAACTCCTAGAAGAACTCCTGGGATAATATCCAGGAGAAAACATGGGTACCGTAAGGACAGACTTGTTAGAATCCCAAAATTGCCGCCACAATGGCCGGTTTTGGGACCTACTCACGACTACTTCGAGGGCACAAATCTCTTCATAAACAAAATCAGCGCATCTGATCTTCTTATATTAAGCTTAGGCCGTTACAAATATTCATTTTACTTTTGGTTCCACCACTCTTTGGCTGGTCGAGAAGGGGGGGGGATAAAAATAATAAAGCATTTAATCTAAAAAAATATTTAAAACTCATCGGAATTGTTAAAGAATTTTTGGCAAGACCTGATATTTTGATAAACATTTTTTTATCTGCCCCCTCAAAATGCAAAATCCAGCCAAAAATTTTTGAAGGGGGGGGGGGAGACAAAAAGTCTAAATTAAATTTGTATCAGGCTTTTTACAAGTGAGCAAGAACAGAATAATGAAATTCACTGTTGTTTGAAGCTTGCTTCTTTAAATTTGTGCATCTGAAGGTCTGATGCACTGTTGAAGCGGGATTTCAAGATGTTTGTCCTTAAGATATGCACTTAAAACATTGAAAAAAAACCCAGATTAATCCACCTAGTGGTGATAGTGCCTTTCTCGTCGAATATGTACTCATTAGTTTCTTAAATAGTCTGAGCCTATTTGCTTGCTTACGTTTATTAGGTTATCAAAAAATCCGCGCTTTGTTGTGTCGCATGCATGGGTTTGGTTCAATTTTATATTTAACCGCTTTTGGAGAGATACCCGGAACTAATTTCGGCACTACGGGCAGTCCCTAATGTGGTCTAAGCCTTCTTCTTTGATAACTGGTCATCAAGTTGTCGGAAAAGCCGTGATGTGATGTGTCGCATGCATAAGTTTGGTTCACTTTTATATACGACCACTTCCGGCGGGACATCCGGAACACTACCGGTTCAGATATGGTCTGAGACTGTTTTCTTGCTAACTGTTTATCAGGTTATCGAAATTGCCGCGATTTGATGTGTTGCATGCATAGTTTCGGATCACTTTTATATTTGACCACTTCCATCGGGGCATTCTGAACCGGTTCCGGAACACTACCGGTTCAGATATGATCTGCGTCTATTTTCTTGCCAGCTTTCATTAGGTTATCAAAAAATCCGCGCTTTGATATGTCGCATGCATGGGTTTGGTTCACTTTTATAATTGACCACTTCCGGCAGAACACCCGGATACGGTTCCGGAACACTACCGGATCAGACATGGCCTGAGACTGTTTTCTTACCTACTGTTTATCAAGTTATCAAAAATGCCGCAGTTTGATGTATCGCATGCATAAGTTTGGTTCATTTTTTATACGACCACTACCGGCGGGACATCCGGAACAGGTTCCGGAACACTACCGGTTCAGATATGGTCTGAAACTGTTTTTTTGCAAACTGTTCATCAGGTTATCGAAATTGCCGCGATTTGATGTGTCGCATGCATGGATTTGGTTCACTTTTATATTTGGCCACTTCCGGCGGGACACCCGAAACCGGTTCCGGAATACTACCGGTTCAGATATGGTCTGAGACTGTTTTATTGCTAACTGTTTATCAGGTAATCGAAAATGCCACAGTTTGATGTGTCGCATGTATGTGTTTGTTTCATTTTTATGCATGGCCCCTTCCAAGGGTACTGGTCCGGAACACCTAAATGGCCATAACTCCGGAACGGCTGGACCGATCCGAACCATTTTCAATAGGAAACAATGGGACCAGATTCCGCATCGAATGAACCTTCGGTCATCAAAATCGGTTGAGGTTTACTGCCAAAAAGCGATGTGAGTTTTTTTGTACACATACACACATACACACACACACACATACACACACACAGACATCATCTCAATTCGTCGAGCTGAGTTGATTGGTATATGTGACTTGACCCTCCGGGCCTTCTATCAAAAAGTCGTTTTTGGAGTGAACATATAGCCTTTCCAGTACACTTAGTGTACGAGAAAGGCAAAAACATATTATCAATCTCAAATATTATAAACAGTGAAATCTTGACAACATTCCAGAAAACATAAGCAACATCCGATTGAACACGAATGTCAACTCATCTGGTAAAGTGTTCTTTATAAAACGTAATAATTATAATTAGCATCATCCAGTTCCCTTCTAGCCTTAGGCCTTTTCGGCGCCCCTCGGAGGTTGGCGCCCTTGACGGGGGCCAACCTGGCCAACCCCACGCTACGGCTCTGCGCAAAGGCCACGATTTGATGTGTCACATGCCTGGATTTGGTTTACTTTTACATTTGGCCTCTTCCGGCCACTCAAAACCGATTCCGAAACACTTGCTGGCCGTTCATTAGGTAATCTAAAAAGCCGCTATTTGATATGACGCATGTACGGGTTTGTTTCTCTTTCAGATTTAACCACTTCGGCGGGAACCCCGGAACGGGTTCCGGAACACTATTGGTTCAGTTATGATCTGAGATGGTTTTCCTGCTCATTGTCCATCAGGTCATCGAAAATGCCGTGGTTTGATGTGTCGCATGCATGGGTTTGGTTCAATTGTATTTTTGACCACTTCCAGTGGAACGCCTAGAACCGGTTCCGGAACACTACCGGTTCAGATATGGTCTGGGATGATTTTCCTGCTCATTGTCCATCAGGTCATCTAGGATGACGTGGTTTGATGTGTCGCTTGCATGGGTTTGGAACAATTGTATATTTGGCCACTTCCAGCGGGACGCCCAGAACCGGTTCGGGAACACTACCGGTTCAGATATGGTCTGAGACTATTTTCCTGCTTACCGTTCATCAGGTTATCGAAAATGCCGTGGTTTGATGTGTCGCATGCATAGGTTTAATGCATTTTCATATCTGGTCCCTTCCTGGGGTACCGTTCCGGAACACCTAAATGGCCATATCTCCGGAACGGCTGAACCGATCCGAACCATTTTCAATAGGAAACAATGGGACCAGATTCCGCGTCGAATGAACCGTCGGTCATTGAAATCGGATGAGGTTTACTGCCAAAAGGTGATGTGAGTTTTTTTGTACACACACATACAGACACACACACACACGCACACACATACACACACACATACACACACACAGACATCACCTCAATTCGTCGAGCTGAGTCGATTGGTATATGTGATTTGACCCTCCGGGCCTTCTATCAAAAAGTCATTTTTGGAGTGAACATATAGCCTTTCCAGTACACTTAGTGTACGAGAAAGACAAAAACATATTATCAATCTCAAATATTATAAACAGTGAAATCTTGACAACATTCCAGAAAACATAAGCAACATCCGATTGAACACGAATGTCAACTCATCTGGTAAAGTGTTCTTTATAAAACGTAATAATTATAATTAGCATCATCCAGTTCCCTTCTAGCCTTAGGCCTTTTCGGCGCCCCTCGGAGGTTGGCGCCCTTGGCGGGGGCAACCTGGCCAACCCCACGCTACGGCTCTGCGCAAAAGCCACGATTTGATGTGTCACATGCCTGGATTTGGTTTACTTTTACATTTGGCCTCTTCCGGCCACTCAAAACCGATTCCGAAACACTTGCTGGCCGTTCATTAGGTAATCTAAAAAGCCGCTATTTGATATGACGCATGTACGGGTTTGTTTCTCTTTCAGATTTAACCACTTCGGCGGGAACCCCGGAACGGGTTCCGGAACACTATTGGTTCAGTTATGATCTGAGATGGTTTTCCTGCTCATTGTCCATCAGGTAATCGAAAATGCCGTGGTTTGATGTGCCGCATGCATGGGTTTGGTTCAATTGTATATTTGGCCACTTCCAGCGGGACGCCTAGAACCGGTTTCGGAACACTACCGGTTCAGATATGATCTGAGACTATTTTCCTGCTTACCGCTCATCAGGTTATCGAAAATGCCGTGGTTTGATGTGTCGCATGCATGGGTTTGGTTCACTTGTATATTTGGCCACTTCCAGCGGGACGACTAGAACCGGTTCCGGAACACTATCGGTTCAGATATGGTCTGAGATGGTTTTCCTGCTCATTGTCCATCAGGTCATCGAAAATGCCGTGGTTTGATGTGTCGCATGCATGGGTTTGGTTCAATTGTATTTTTGACCACTTCCAGTGGAACGCCTAGAACCGGTTCCGGAACACTACCGGTTCAGATATGGTCTGGGATGATTTTCCTGCTCATTGTCCATCAGGTCATCTAGGATGACGTGGTTTGATGTGTCGCTTGCATGGGTTTGGAACAATTGTATATTTGGCCACTTCCAGCGGGACGCCCAGAACCGGTTCGGGAACACTACCGGTTCAGATATGGTCTGAGACTATTTTCCTGCTTACCGTTCATCAGGTTATCGAAAATGCCGTGGTTTGATGTGTCGCATGCATAGGTTTGATGCATTTTCATATCTGGTCCCTTCCTGGGGTACCGTTCCGGAACACCTAAATGGCCATATCTCCGGAACGGCTGAACCGATCCGAACCATTTTCAATAGGAAACAATGGGACCAGATTCCGCGTCGAATGAACCGTCGGTCATTGAAATCGGATGAGGTTTACTGCCAAAAAGTGATGTGAGTTTTTTTGTACACACACATACAGACACACACACACACACGCACACACATACACACACACATACACACACACAGACATCACCTCAATTCGTCGAGCTGAGTCGATTGGTATATGTGATTTGACCCTCCGGGCCTTCTATCAAAAAGTCATTTTTGGAGTGAACATATAGCCTTTCCAGTACACTTAGTGTACGAGAAAGGCAAAAAGTCATGAGAAACGTCTAAAGATTATTATTATTACTTTATTATAGAGATTTTCAACCCTAGGCTGGTTCATTTCTTTACGGTCTACAGAAACTCTGCAAGTAATTACAAGGAAAAAACGCTTGAGAAGTTTCTGGAGGTATTCCTGGAGAAATCCATAAAGGAATTTCTGAAGGAATCTTTTAAAACATGCCTGTAGAAATCGCAAATAAAGGTACTGGTGGAATTGTTGAGAAAAATCTCCAATAATTCAAAAAAAAAATCTGAATAAATATAAATCAATCCCAGGAGAATACCCGAAAGAACTATTAGAGAGACCTGTGAAGAAACTCTTTTTAAATTCATAAAAACTACAAAAACTTCCAGAAGAACCTTTTGAGAATTTTCTGGAGGAGTTTCCAAATAAATGCCCAAAAAATCCATTGAATGGAGCAATACCTTGAGGAACCTCTGCAGAAATTCAAGCAATAATTACTGAAAAACTTTCATGATAATTTTCTGAATTCATAAAGAAGAAACCCTAGAGCATCTTCAAATAGAATCTCCGAATCTGTGAAAAAATGCCCTGCAACATCTTTTTAAGAAATGGTTGGAGAAATTTCTAGAAGAAGATCTTGAGAAATTTGTGTTACCTAGAAAAATTCTAATAAAACCCATGTACCAGATTCAAGATGACCCTTAAACAATTTATAAGAAAAGGGAGCGGACCTGGTGTGATGGTTAACGCATGTGACGATCACGCCGAGGACCTGAGATCGAATCCCACTCCCGACAAACTCGCAAAATGTGAGTTCTTCCTTCGGAAGGGAAATAAAGCGTGGGTCCCGAGATGAACTAGCCTAGGGCTAAAAATCTCGTTAATAGAGAAAAAAAATTATGAGAAACTCCTGAACAAGTCCCAAAGAAACTACCTTGGGGATTTCTCGAAAGAATCCCTAGAGGAACTCCTGAAGAAATTTTCAAAAATACTAAGAGGAATGTTTAGAGGAAGTCTTGCTAAAATCATTGTTAACACCGCGTTTTGCCCGGTGTAGCCAACTAATACAGCGACGGTTGAGCTGCAGTGTAGTTGGCATACCTTTTCTGTTATTGCCGACTTTACATCGTCTCGTTTACTATTTTATTGAGGGGAAATCATAACAATAATAAAAACAAGTAGAAGGAAGAATTGAAAATAGAAGTTGTACAAACGGCCATTGGAAAATTAGCCAAGCAGTCGATTGCTATTTCGATAGTTAAACTTTAAACGTAGTTAGAAGAATTTAATCAAGTGAAATTTGTGAATTTGGAGTAGTGCGATTTCGGATAGTAAAAGTAAATTCGCTAGAGGTACATTTATTAACATATTCGTTTAGTTTGAAGGTTCCCAAATCGGCGATACCGGTATCCTTTCTGCCCGACGGTGTCCTAGAAGAGAGAAGTTTTTTGAATAATATACTCTGTGGAATAGCCGTAAGTAAATTTGTAGATATAAATTAGAAAATTATTAATTGTGAATTCGAAACAGAGGCAAAAGAAAGCGATAAGGTGAAGAGCACGCAGGAAAGAAAGATCAGCTCTACGGAAGTAGTTATAGCTAGCAGAAAGGAAAACCAAATATTGTGAGTAAATTGTAAAATGAGATTGTGGAAAGTAACTAATAAGCAACTATTTGTATTTTGAGCTGCCACAAATAAACGTGTTGCTTCAAGAAGTGGTTCTAGTCCGAACAATCATTTTAAAAAAATCGGAGATGATCTCCTTTTTTGTAAACATTCCATTTTTTTTGATAAATCCTGAAAGAGTATTCAAAGAAATTTCTGGAAGTCCGTAGATGCAATACTGGATTTTTTTTCTAGATGTTTAGGGAGAATTTTTGTTGAACTTAAAAAAGGTATTCCAGCAATAATGTACCTTCCAGAATAATTACGGAAAAATCGTAAAATAATAATGCATGGAGTAGTTTTCCCAGAATAAATCTAAATTGGACACAATAGTGAAATCATTTCCTTGAGGGCGTACCAGTACACGCTAAAACCACTCAGCATCTAGAATGTGTAAACTAATGCGTGCATAATTTCCAGACCACACAAAAATGTGTAACAGTTACACATTCACAAAAAACAGCTCGTACACTCGTCTAGTTGCAAAATGTTGATTTTTTTTTATTTTTCAAGGTCACTAGTAAACCAAGCTAGATTGCCGTACAAAAACTTTTGAGAATTTAATAATTTTGCGGACACAGGAGCTGATTTTGTAAATGTGCAAGTGTTACACATTTTTGGTGTAGTCTGGAAATTATGTACTTTAGTGTTGAGTGGCGATAGCGTGTATAAGCGGCGCTGATATTTGAAAACGTTGAGTAACCAGCTCTGATTTTAGCATGACAGCACTGCCAATGTCGTATGAAGATCGCAGTAGGCGTCGCCGCGTGCTGACGTGTTTCGAAGTGCTCGTCGCGTTATTTTTTCTACTGCGAATTTTCACTGTTCCACTGGCTGATTGGCAGGTGCTACGCCACGAAGATTGTGATTTCGCGAGTGATTCCCGAAAATTATTGTTGGGCTAGGTGCAAACACGTCCAGCGCTGACCAAGCACCAAGGCGGAGACATATTGTGTGCGCGACAGGGCGGAAACGGGGAAAATTTTCAATAAGGGATACAGGAGTGATGTGTTCGAATGTGCGAGTTTTCTTCGTGATGCCGTCAGTGAAATGGTCGACGGTTCATCCGGCGAATGAAAAGTGTATCCATTTAAAAGAAAAAAGTGATCCTTTGGAAGATTCACATGGTGGAAAGTGAATAAAAAAGGCACACATGTGAGATCAGGTTTAGCGATGACCGATTGTTCGCGTGGCAGCAGTAAAATGAGTGGAAATCGGCATTAGAGGTGGCGTTAACCTGCGAGGTCGATTCCATGGTGATGCAATGCCGCCTCGGATGATTTGGTGAGAATGTTCTGATTAGTTACTGGATATTGTTTTTATTAGATTGTATATTTTATTATATATGAAAAACTAAATACGTGCCAGTTTTAAGGAGATAATCCTTAAAACAGGAAGTGAGTTTGTATTATCATTATCCATTTGATAACGGTAATGCACGCATGCGGGGCTTATTGTAAGTGAAAGTGACTTCTGAATGGACGTGTCTCTCCAGCCATTCTGAAATGGGTCTCTGGATCTGCAATAGAGCTATCACCTTCTAACTCCCGGACTAAAGCAATTTGCACCAGCACTGGAATGTTGTTGCAGGATGCTTTTTTCCATAATATCACTGCCGGACAGTGGGTGTTAGATGGATCACACACACACACACACACAGCACTGCCAATGTCGTATCTGGATGCCTCCTCGAGCGTGCACTGTTCGTACATACGATGCTAGCTGAATCGTTTCGTCGACGCTGTTGATGCTATCCAGATAGTCGTCGACATAGTGGATGTCTATTATTGCGTGGTGCACTTGGTGCGTGTGTGAATCTTTTTAGACCTCAGCTTCTTCTGGAGCCCGTAGTAGGCACGACTTCCTTTGATGATTTGCCTTCGTATTTCACGACTAGCATTGCTGTCATCGCTCAAGTAATTCTCGTTCAGTGCATTTTTTTTCCGTGACCGAAATGGACGTTTCGTTTCAGCTCCGTACTAGGATCCGGGCGATGCTTTATTATTTCTTGAGCGATTCCTTGCCTGAATTTTCCACGCATCGAGATAGGACAAGAAATTTCTTGTGATCAGCGTACTACCCATCAGTAAGGATCCGAGGTAGACGAATTCCTCCACCACCTCGAGAGTATCCCCGTCTATAGTCGAGTTCGGTTCCGCCTATCAGCATGTGCATGCTTTGTTTTGGACGCATTCATCAACAATCCGACCTTTGATGCTACACTAGGGTGGGGATAATTTCAAAATATCTCGAAAACCAGTGGAGATATCGCAATTTTGAGCACAAATTTGACCCAATTGGGTTCTAGAATCACCGATTTAGTCTAGAAATAATTAGTTTGAAAATTAAATTTGAAATGATTTTTGAAGGTTTGTTCTTGCAAAAATTTCACTGAACCCTTTGCGCCACCCCTAAATATCAACCGAAATCGCTCATTTTTGTACAGCTGACTTATTTTGACTAGTAGATCACTTTCCATTTGAGAAATCATATATCGGAGAGATTTTTTGAAATTAGCCCCACCCTAATGCTACACGTTTCAGGTGGGTGTACAGCTCTGCCAACGTTCCAAATGTTCTTGCGCTAATGTCCATGTCGTCCGCAAAGCACACAAATTGACCGGATTTTGTGAAAATTGTTCCCCGGCTATTGAGCCCTCGTCGCATTACACCTTCCAGGGCAATGTTGAATAGTAGGCAGGAAAGTCCATCACTTTGTCGTAGTCCCCGTCGAGATTCGAATGAACTGGATAGTTCGCCCGAAACCCTTACACAGTTTTGTACACCGTTCATCGTTGCTTAAGTCAGTCTAGTAAGCTTCCCAGGAAAACCGTTTTCGTCCATGATTCTCCATAGCCCTGCACGGTCGAAACTGTCGTATGCCGCCTTGAAGTCAATGAACAGGTGATGCGTTTGGACCTGGTATTCACGGCATTTCTGGAGCATTTGCCGTACGGTGAAGATCTGGTCCGTTGACCGTTGTCGACCGGCCGTCGATGAAGCCAGCCTGATAACTTCCCACGAACTCATTCGCATTGGTGACAGACGACAGAAGATGATCTGGGATAGCACTTTGTAGGCAGCATTCAAAATAGTAATCACCCTGAAGTTCTCACATTCCAAATGGTCGCCTTTCTTGTGAATGGGGCAGATTACCCCTTCCTTCCACTCCTCCGGTAGCTGTTCGGTTTCCCAGATCCTGACTATCAGCCGATATAGACAGGTGGCCAACTTTTCTGGGCTTATCTTGATGAGTTCAGCTACGATACCATCCTTATCAGCTGCTTTGTTGGTTTTGAGCTGGTGAATGGCATCCTTAACTTCCATCAGCGTGGGAGTTGGATCATTTCCGTCTTCCGCTGCACTGGCGTCGTCGTTTCCTCCGTTGCCGTGGGCTTCCGATGCCTGAGCTTCTGATAGAACTTCCGTGTTTCTTGGGAACGGAACAGAAGTTCGATTTCTTCACACTCCACTTCTTCCAGGCGCCGCTTTTTCTTCCGAATGAGGCGGGTCTTCTGCTTGTAACGTTCCACGTTCTGTCTGGTCCCTTGCTGCAGCATTACCGCCCTCGCTGCGTTTTTCTCCTCCAAAACCGTTCTGCACTCTTCTTCGAACCATTCGTTTCGACGATTCCGTTCCACGTACCCGATGGGCACTAAATGACAGCTTTTGTCTAAATTAAAATTTCAGCTGCAATTAAGAGTAAGCCTTCAGGTTACCTGTTAATCGAGTGAAGACGAAACACGACTCAACCAGTTGCTCCATGACCAAACATACCCCAAGTTTATCGTTCTCATCTCTCTAGCACATGCACCCATTCAGTTTATCCAGATTTCGCTCGCCATATTTGCTTGCCGATTAAACTCCGTCTGCACTCCACGCGAATAGCAGTTTCCGTGGTTAACCGGATTTGAAACCAAAAGCGATAAAATGATCGATTTCTCTGCCACACCACACCATGCCCACAATGCAATGCTTGAGTCTGGCTGGGTCAATTGGCGATGATTCGATGTGGTTCCGCACGTTTGCGAAGTAAAACATAGTAACAACATGTGGTTAACAAACAGCCTTTACCCTCTTGGGGTTGCTCGGCGCGGCGGCGCTATCGTTCACCCCTGCTCCTTCCACAAGCAACGATCCACCCAACCAGCAGCACATGTTTTCTGGTTGGTCGGAGCAAAACTCTTTAATACTTTTAATGCTCGTAAAATCTGCTGAAAATTCAATACACATTGGGTACTTAATGCGCTCTTCCCGATAACCGGCGGGAATGGAAAAGTATGGACCGAGCAGAAAATGTGGTGATAATCTGTATTTCATCGCCTTGTAAAGAAGGTTTCATTGGAATTTAAAATTTTATTATCCTTGGGGAGGAAATATGGATTTTAATGGCTATGAAAAGGATTGATAATGTATAAAAATATAGAAGCGTAGAGGAATTCAATTCAGCACTTAATAATTTTACTTTGTAAAGACCAACAGGGCAATGCTATTGAAATAAACCACAGAACAAACGATAACTACTGCTTCAGTATTTAATATACGACAATCCCTGCAAAAGTCACCTTTCATTATTTAAGCATGTCATTGACCGCAGCAAATTATCGAAAGTATAATACACGATGGTTTTTAATTATTGACGAACTTTAGCCGTTGGGCGGGAATCGACATTTCCAAAACCACTTTGCTGCCCACACCGATCACCGTTCCCCGCTGCGCGGCATGGCGACGCAGGCTGAACTTTACACCACCATCGCGCGCTGGCTGTGATTGGTATGAAATCCAATCGTAGAGCCGGGGTTTACAACGGTCGAAAGCATAATCGAATTCTCCTGATAGATCATTGGCGGTAATTTATGCCAATTTTGGGACTGATAAATTATCCACCCAGCCCAGCCGGTTACCCAGTGACAAGCCTTGTGCGCCATGCCCTGTATCGGGAAATGTGGTGGATAGCTATTGCCGCAATAGCGCTCCGGATGGCTATGGCTACGTTGCGAAATGGCGCTCACCCGATGGCGATGCCGGCTCGTTACGATTTAATGAGGAACAAGCTCAATAGCTGACTGGTTCAATTTTACTCGCATCGGAAAGCGAAACCAGAGACGGTTAGTCCCTAGTGGAATTGTAGATTTATTTTCAAGGCAAAAAATGCGGCATCCCAAACAGTCAGATCCGATGGCATTTTGTTTTTCAAAAATCAACTACTCTTACACATGACA
Organism: Aedes albopictus; assembly: GCF_035046485.1. Lineage (NCBI taxonomy): Eukaryota > Metazoa > Arthropoda > Insecta > Diptera > Culicidae > Aedes > Aedes albopictus. Next base: position 177,603,561 of record NC_085137.1, on the reverse strand, counting down.
TATCGTCTTCGATCTGGTCAGCCCACCTCGCCCTTGGTGCTTCATTGTGTCAGGTGCCACCCAAATCTCAAGGGAAGCTTTCTAACACTAGTTTGAATAACGTTCCTTAACCCTCTTATACTCAACCTCGCTTTTAGACGGGGTATAGTTTGAGTTTTTTTTGTAATATTTGTTTCGAGGACAATCAAACATTTTATGTTTTTGGCTAGTATTTGGGACTATTCTGTATATCTTTGCACATGGATGTCAAAGCATTTTCAACAGTGTAATTTCCCACATGGCTTGGTCAGCCAAAGCAAAATCAAGAAATTAACATTAGTTATTGGTGTTTTTCAAAGCGTATTTACAATCATTGCAAAAATGATGTTTTATTCACCTCTTAGAAGTCATTCTTTGTTTTGTATTGATTGGCTACAATTAACAAATTAAAAATTTTCCCAAATCATTCTATCATAGTAACATAGTTTAAAGGTGTTGAATGCACTCTAAAATTACATGGAAAATAAAACTTTCCATGAAAAAAGAAATTAAAATTAACATATTTCAACCCTAATCATAACAATTCAAAATGTTTTCGTTTAAAATATTCAAATAATAAAGGCTTCCAGGGAACATATAAAAGTGTGGGGATGTTTAAAAATAAAAATTAGAAAAATCATAAACCGAACTTCACAAAATGGATAATTAAACACGCCGAAAAAAATAAAGTTGAATTAAAAAACCCTAATTAATCCACCTAGCGGTGATGGTGCCTTTCTCGTGCTTTAAAATATCCTTTCAACAAAACTCAAGCGACATGTTGATGACATTGACATAAATACAAAATAAAAACTGCTTGCTAAATCAACTCAATATGGATACATTTTATATTAGCATTACATCCAATATTCAGAAAATATAAGACAACGATCCAAAATTCAAACCAAACAAGTGTCATGAAGCCGCAAAATTTTGAAACGTCATTTAAGATTTTCCGGTCATTATTTTTTGGTTCCGGGTATCTACCCCAACTAAACTGAACGCCATCTTGAACATTGAGACACCATCTGGGATGTTCTCGTATTCATTTTTGGACTCCGTACCTAAAATAACATGAAATAATCGCCGTATTGAATTTTGGCATGTCGTCTATGATTTTCTGGTTACCAGTTTTGGACGAAGACCGGCATTCTTCCCCATTCCAATTATAGTCATATTGCAGACTTTGTCAAACAGCGCACAGCTTGGGTTTTCTGATCACAGATTTTGAATTCTGGACATGTTTCCATACGTCCCATAATGCAAGAATTCAAAATCCTAAAAAAGGCGCTAACTTGAATACGGGGATATCTTGGATACTCTGTTGGACTTCGAACATATTTCCCATACCAAATACACTTATTTTACATAGTTTTAGAGCTCAAAATTCCTTTAAACAGCCGCCATCTTCTGTTCAAGGTTGACACGATCAAATTCTTATTTTTCCATTCAACGTTGACCCATCCTGCTATAAATTTACACCTTAGGAATCTAAAATGGTGTGATTTGATGAAATCGCTTTAGTTTTGTCTATATTTTATTCTCTTTCATATATGAGAACTTAGACCTATTCGTCACTGTTGTTCATGCCGAATGTTTATCAGGCCATTAAACAAAGCCACGATTTGATTTTTCACATGAACGTTGGTTCTGCTAACAACAGCTAGTCTTATGTGATCTAAAGCTATTTTCTTGTTAACCGTTTATTGGATTATCAAAAAATCTGCGATCTGATGTGTCGTATGTATGGGTTTGGTTCATTTTTATATATGGCAATTTTCGGTGGGATACCCGGATCTGATTCCATGACACTAACGGTTGTCCCAATTCTGGTCTGAGATTATGTTATTGCTAATTCTTCACCTTTACCCAACCACCGCGATTTGATATATCGCATGTATGGGTTTGATTCACCTTTACATTTAACTATAGATAGTAGAGTAAACATAGATCCGCGGACACCGCTGACTAAAATGTTTCAAGCGTGTAAGTAGTAATTTTCAAGAGTGTGACGGTTGAATATGACGTCATGCGCTCCATTGATGTTGTCCAAATCGTGACGTCATGCTCGTTTGGATACACATTTTGACATTCATCAACACGGATCTATGTTTACTCTACTATCTATACTTTTAACCACTTTCGAAGCCACAGCCGAACTCGCAACACTACCGGGAATCTAATGTGGTCTGACCCTATTTTTCCATCAGGTTGTCGTGGTTTGATGTACCGCATCCATGGTTTTGGTTAAATTTTACATTTTACTACCCGCATCTGATTCCGAGTAACTACCGGCTGAACCAAATATGGTCTGACACTATTGCCTTATTAACTGTTCATCGGTTAACCAATAACGCTGCAAATTGAAGGTGTCACATGCAGGGTTTGACCATTTCGACGGGACTCTCGGAACCAATTCCGGAACACTACCAGTTGTCTCTAGTGTGATCTAAGGCTATTTTCTTGCTAACTGTTCATCAGGTTATCACAAAAGCCACGATTTGATGTGTCACATACCTGGATTTGATTTATTTTTACATTTGGCCTCTTCCGACCACTCAAAACCGATTCCGAAACACTTGCTGGCCGTTCATTAGGTAATCGATACAGCCGCTATTTGATGTGACGCATGTATGGGTATGTGTTTCTCTTTCAGATTTGACCACTTCTGCGGGAGCCCCGGAACCGGTTCCGGAACACTACTGGTTCAGATATGGTCTGAGATGATTTTCCTGCTCATTGTCCATCAGGTCATTGAAAATGCCGGGGTTTGATGTGTCGCATGCATGGGTTTGGTTCAATTGTATATTTGGCCACTTCCAGCGGTGTGCCTAGAACCGGTTCCGGAACACTACCGGTTCAGATATGGTCTGAGACTATTTACCTGCTTACCGCTCATCAGGTTATCGAAAATGCCGTTGTTTGATGTGTCGCATGCATGGGTTTGGTTCACTTGTATATTTGGCCACTTCCGGCGGGACACCCGGAACCGGTTCCGGAACATTACCGGTTCAGATATGATCTGAGACTATTTTCCTACTTATCGCTCATCAGGTTATCGAAAATGCCGAGGTTTGATGTGTCGCATGCATGGGTTTCGTTCAATTGTATATTTGGCCACTTCCAGCGGTGTGCCTAGAACCGGTTCCGGAACACTACCGGTTCAGATATGGTCTGAGACTATTTTCTTGCTTACCGCTCATCAGGTTATCGAAAATGCCGTGGTTTGATGTGTCGCATGCATGGGTTTGGTTCACTTGTATATTTGGCCACTTCCGGCGGGACACCCGGAACCGGTTCCGGAACATTACCGGTTCAGATATGATCTGAGACTATTTTCCTACTTACCGCTCATCAGGTTATCGAAAATGCCGAGGTTTGATGTGTCGCATGCATGGGTTTGGTTAAATTGACTATTTGGCCACTTCCAGCGGTGTGCCTAGAACCGGTTCCGGAACACTACCGGTTCAGATATGGTCTGAGACTATTTTCTTGCTTACCGCTCATCAGGTTATCGAAAATGCCGTGGTTTGATGTGTCGCATGCATGGGTTTGGCTCACTTGTATATTTGGTCACTTCCGGCGGGACACCCGGAACCGGTTCCGGAACATTACCGGTTCAGATATGATCTGAGACTATTTTCCTACTTACCGCTCATCAGGTTATCGAAAATGCCGAGGTTTGATGTGTCGCATGCATGGGTTTGGTTAAATTGACTATTTGGCCACTTCCAGCGGTGTGCCTAGAACCGGTTCCGGAACACTACCGGTTCAGATATGGTCTGAGACTATTTTCCTGCTTACCGCTCATCAGGTTATTGAAAATGCCGTGGTTTGATATGTCGCATGCATAGGTTTAATGCATTTTCATATCTGGTCCCTTCCTGGGGTACCGTTCCGGAACACCTAAATGGCCATATCTCCGGAACGGCTGGACCGATCCGAACCATTTTCAATAGGAAACAATGGGACCAGATTCCGCGTCGAATGAACCGTCGGTCATTGAAATCGGATGAGGTTTACTGCCAAAAAGTGATGTGAGTTTTTTTGTACACACTCACACATACGCACACACACACGCACACACATACACACACACACACACACATGCACACACACAGACATCACCTCAATTCGTCGAGCTGAGTTGATTGGTATATATGACTCGACCCTCCGGGGCTTCTATCAAAAAGTCATTTTTGGAGTGAACACCCGAGCAAAGTACAATAACTCAGCAGTAACAAACTGATAACTAATGTTCGCTCCAGAACAAATTTTACAATTTTGTGTTATCAACTTGGTAGTTCATGTTACCGTTACCTGTCAAACTGGGGGCATCGTCGTTGACAACAACAACGGAAGTTAGTTATCAACGACAGTTGCAAATATCTTTCTGATAACAAAATAAGTTTTCAATTACAGATTTACAGAAGTTGTTATCAGGGTGGCTTTGATGATAACATAATGAGATATTTTATTGGTATCACGGGTATACTTGGTTGTTATCATGTTTGTTATGTTGCCTGCTTATTCAGCCACAATGAGAACAAATTTAGTTAATTATTTTTGATATCAGATAACACAGTATGTTATCCGGTTGTTATGAAACTTTGCTCGGGCATATAGCCTTTCCGGTACACTTAGTGTACGAGAAAGGCAAAAATTGAGGCAAAATAAAAAAAATCGTTGTTTAAGGCACAAAAAATGAAACTGTTGGAAACAAATCAAGCGTCATATTTGAAGCAAATGCAATCCATATTTGAAACAAACATGCATTTTTCATTCATTTCTGACAGGTTATGTTAGAAATGAAAGCAAAAATTTTTGTTTTGTTTGGCAGGTCGGCCCAGCGAAAATATTTATTTTTCCATTAAATTTACAAATTGTTCCCCTTCGCCGGGAAACCCCACCTCCCCCGTGGCACTTCCAATGTCAACATCGTGCAGGTCACATTCGCTTCCGAAAACAACAGAATTCGATTAAAACTTTTCGGAAAACTTAACATTTTTTGCAGGAGGAAGTTTTCTTCGATCCTGCAGCTGGAACTACCCGACTAGAAAATTATATCAAGTTTGTATCATATTGTGTTATGATGTTATAATATTTTTCTCTTACTTATTATGCTATAAACTAGCTGCAGGATGATGTTAGAATAACTAAAATTGTAACAAAAAGTACACTGGTCTAATCAAGATTATAACCTATTTTGTTGTTGTAATCACATCAAAAATATTACAAAATATGATATGAATTTTAGCCTCAGGATTACTGGTTTCAATCATAATTTGATATAATTTTGTTACAATATTTCCCAAATGTCGAAGATTCAAAACTAAATTATAATACAATGAGTTATGAAACAACATTTATAACATAATGTAATATAATTGATTTATAGTATTTTGAAAACACCAAGGATGTTGAATATGATTATATCACAATGAGTTATAAATATCATGATTTGTTAGGATAATGTTATATTTGTGTTACAATTTTCTGGTCGGATAGTGAGGTTTGTTTATGTTCTCGACGGCGATGGAACGGGGGTCTCTCCAATAGGTATTGAAGAAATCAATATGTAATTGAGTTTGTATCAAGAATAAAAAAATTAGTTTTGAATATCAAAAGGCTGAATGCACAAAAGGCTGAAAATACATATAAAAGTTACAGCATTTCTGCCTTTTTTGATTCACGTCCCAACTGAGATGAATCCTGCTTCTCAGCTTGGCCTATCGTGTAACAGGCACGAAGATACTCAATGCCAACCCGATCAGAAAGGCATAACAAAATTATAACCGATTAAGTTATTCATTTCAAAGATTTTTCATAACAGTATGAGTTATAAAATTCGCCGGTTAGGTGGTAAAATAACAAAAATTATAACTAAAATTGCTCTAGTCATAACATAATTATAACAGGTCTTGATACAATTATAACAAGTTTATAACAAAATGAAATATAAAAAATCCATCAAATTATATCACATGTTGTTATAAAGCAGTTATAAATATATTGGGTAAAAATTAAGTAGTGTAAAAATTAACTCATTTTTGGGGTATCAATTTTTAGAGTGAAATTTAATTTTTTGTAAAAAGTTACTGGCATCAAAAAACTTTTCCACATAGTATATATAAAACCCAGGGATTCGAACCTACGACGGCTAGAACCTAGAACAGGAGCTCGTCGTTTTTACCAGTGAGGCCATCACAGCTCTTGAAGTGAGGGGCGATATATGCTGAAATGGTTCTTCATATTGGTAGCTCCTCTATAAATAGACTCACTGATCCAACATACCGGAGAGGGAAAGTATGACGTCACCATACCCAATTATGACGTCACCATGCACGTTACTACAGCCCATTTAAGGTATGCACACAGCAAAATCTAGCCACCGCATTTTGAATAGAAATTTTACAATTTTCAACGAATCGTGGCAACCAATGGCGCAAATGAAAGCTTATTGTGTAAGGAATCGAAAAATATTTACTTCGGGAGATATGTTGACAATGTGTTTAAAATAGAGTCAAGGGAACAAGAAGTCCTCGAAAAGTTTTTGCACAAACTTGCTGAAAATCTGACAATGTACATTAAAACGACCGTCCCCACAGACTTAAGTTAGCTTTCAAGTATTCTGTTCTATACATCATTACAACGTGGAAAGGTTGCAGATTAACTTAAGAACAAGAAATAATCGAAGTTAGGCAAGAAATACATAGTTTGGTCAAAAATATGAATTTGTGGTTTGAAAAACCGAGCTTTCAAAAATACATGTACAACAAATCATCTTTTTTACTACGGAAAATGTCGGGAAAAATAGCTGGCACCCATTATTGAAAAGCTTAGATATTGTGTATTGATTTGGATTAATTTTTGTGCCCTGATTATGGCGGAGAATCCTTGCATTTGTATGCAGAAAACTTTGTGGAAATTGTACTTATTTTTCCAAAAAACGTAAAATCTCATACATCTCAAAACTCAACCCAATTGAAAAATATTGAGTAACCGTGAAATGGAATCTTCGAAAAATGTCAAGAAAGGCAGCTTTTATTAAAAAATAAGATTGATTTTGACACGAAGGTGGTAAAAATTTCTTGGCAAGCGATCGAAAATACTGTGCAAAACTTTACGGAAGGACTCAAGCGCAAAGCTTGAGATGACGGATATAATACGTCAAATCAACAATGTCTTAATTTTGATTTAAAGTAAATTAATGTTTTTTTACGATGAGTTGCTTTTGGTTTGGGAATAAGTTAGAATGCATTATTACTGCTTGATTTTCTTTGGCTAGATTTTGCTGGGTGCATACCTTAGTCGCTCAACTTCAATGTCGTGTGCGCTCGTTGTACACTAGAGCCAGCGTTCACTACTTCGGAGCTGGAGCCCACATCGCTGTACCTACGAGAATGGACGTCACACGAAACTGTTTTTAATACAGTTGATAGCAATTATATCTTCGTGTTATCAACTAAGTTGAACAGATAACTAATCACTTTCAAATAGTGAAAAGTGTGTAACTAAGCACTAGTTGCGCCAGCGTTTATTTAAATATTTGAAGAGTTTTTTGGCATGTTTTATTTCATTATTATTAATTAATGATATTCCTTCTGCAAAGTTGTTCAGTAGTATTATGGCGCTTAAGTGATGATTGTTTCGGTAGGAATATCCACCGCAAATTCTTGCAGGAATATTCCCTTGGAGGAATTTATGAATAAATTTTTAAAAGAATAGAAAAAAGCATTTCCATAATAAGTCATTGGTGTAATTGTCGATAAAATTTGTAAAGAAACCTTTTGATAAATACTTGAAGTAATTTCTTTTCGAACACAGAGCGTACAGGAAATCCAAAGGGATATCAAAACACTTCGTTTCGCTGTTGAACTGAATATTTTATTAACTTTAACAAAACAACTACACTTCATTTGTTAGTACATAACTATTTCGATCGGCAGATATGCATACACATATTATCTATGCGGAAAAAAGCTGTAGTTAATTGTAGTGATATTTACAACAGTGACTGAGTGACCACATACTAAGAAATTTCTGAGAAATTGGAATTGGAATGAAAAGTTTAACTTTAAAACTAGAACTTATTTAATTACTGAGATCCTTCAGAATTTCTGATGGATTTTCCCTGATGGAGAATCCTTTAAGGAATTTTTGATGCGTAGGCTGAAGTAATTTGCTAAGAATGTTTTAAAGAATCTTCTCTTTGGATTCTCTGAAGAAATTCTTAAGGGACGAAATGTATGTTGGATTTTAAACTTAAGTTAAACCTTGCGGGAAATCCCTATGACGAATGAACTGTATACTGTACTCAATTAGTAGTTTAAGGACGGACTTGTTAGAATCCCAAAATGGCCGCCACAATGGCCGACTTTGGCACCTACTCACGATTTCGAGCGCACAAATCTCTTCGTAAACAAAACCAGCACACCTGAGCTTCTTTTTTTAAACTTATTACAAGTGAGCAAGAACAAAATAATAAAATGCACTGTTGTTTAATGCATGTTTCTTTAGAATTGTGCGTTTGAAGTTCTGATGCACTGTTGAAGCGGGATTTCAAGACGTTTGTCCTTTAGTTGAGAGCTCCGACAGATCAAAGGTGACGTTATCTGGTCGGTAAAATATAATTGGTGAATTGGAATGTGTTTTCGTGTTCTATCATCAGAAATGCTGGATCATAATAGTGGTTTACTTGAGATTTCAACATGTATATGAACTAATCTTCCAACAAATCCTTGGGGCAAAGTTCTTTGAAGAATTCAAAGAGGTGGTCATGGAAAAAGTCATGGAGGAATTGTTGAAGAATTCCTTAGAGGATTACACGGAAGAATACGTGGAGGAATTTCTTATGGAAACTCTCGGAGAGATCTCTGGAAGAACTTCTAGTGAGCTCCCTAGAAGACCTATAAGAGAAATACTTATAATATCCCTAGAAATATTCCCTGAAAGTACCCCGTGGCCATCCATAATAAACATTCAACCTGTAAGACATTTACAAAATCCTGTAAACAAATGTAAACGCCGCAGTTCAATTACATATAACATTTTCCAATTGAGAGCCTTAGACTTCTCGACAACTTTGCTGATGAGTGATGATCCGAACTTCCTAGGACAGCAGAATAATGAGATTTATCATATCAAACAGTTCATAGTAGTGAAATTTTGCATACAATTTTACACCATTCGTGAATTTCAAGAATCATGAACAACTTTGCTGAACATACGAACTGTGCAGGTGATCTGGATCATGATAAGAAACATTTAAAATTACCCAATATCATCACGTAATGGTGGAGTTGCTTACCTCATTTTCCACCTTCCAAAGTCATAAACTTTCTGTACAAATTTGATGAAGGCATGAGCTTTTTTAGTAGTTCATATAATAAAGAATATCTACAATTAGGCGAACCAGCGACCAGGCTGAAAGCCTCTCAAATACAGACACAAAAAAAAATATCTACAATTGTGTATTTTCTAAACACAATGGCGTCATACAGCGGTTAATTTACGCACTAAACACTACCAAAAAATATTGATTAGTTACACATTCCATTTTAAAAATTATTACTGAGTTTGTTATAATGTTGATGTAATGATGATCAAATCACATATTCATTTATTGTAACTGACTTTGTTAGAACCTTGAAATAATACAAACTAGTTTTCGTACCGATTCCAACAAATATATCTAAAGATAACAAACCTTGATATAGATATCAACCGTTGATATAATTATGTTATGTTTTTGTTATGCCTTTCTGATCGGGAAAGGGAGTCAAAAAAATGTTGGCCCTAAACAATAAAAAGCTCTTGGCCCGAACGTGAATCGAACGCGTAGCCCTTAGTTACAGTTAGTTTTCAAACTGAGCTTAGTTAGTCTCTTCATGATAATACATAATGATGCATGCCATATCATGTCATGTTGTTCTACAGCGATTCCAAGCAACAGCATCAAAATTAAGAAAAATTTTTAATTCATGATTTTCTATTGAACTGAAACTTTGCACAGTTTTTCAGTTCCATCTAAATCGCCATTTTTCGATATCAAATTTTTATTTAGAGCCACGACTAACTTTTCAAAAGGGTGTATGTGAAAATGGTTCAAAAATATTCAAAAATATGCACAGCAAAAACGGATTGTTCGATTGTTATGAATTTTTCAGCAAAGTTAGATAGCTAAATGGTGATTTCTAAGAAAATATACACTGTGAAAAAAAATCTATTTTATCATTGAAAAACATCATTTTTGTCACAAAAACTCAAATATCTCAAAACCCTATCTTTTTACCAACTTGAATTTTTTAGGGAAAACGGTCCATTGTATTAGCAATCTACCATAAAAATTTGGTGATGGTAAACTAATAAACAAAAAAGTTATAACATTTCAAAAATTTCACAATTTTTACATTTAGTAAAAAAAATTTTTCTGTGTAAACTATTTCGGCCGGGAATCGCGATTTGATGATGATGTTATTGTTCAGCAAAGTTAGATAACTAAATGGCGATTCCTAAGAAAATATACACTGTGAAAAAAATCTTTTTTAACATTAAAAAATATCATTTTTGTCACAAAAACTCAAATATCTCAAAACCCTATCTTTTTACCAACGTAATTTTTTAGAGAAAACGGTCCATTGTATTAGCAATCTACCATGAAAATAAACAAAAAAATTATGACAATTCAAACATTTCACAATTTTCACATTTAGTAATAATTTTTTTTAGTGTAAATTATTTCGGCCGGAAATTGAAGTTTGATGCTGATTTTATTGTTAATGGCCTTGCGTGAGTAAAACAAGTTGTTTTTATTATATATTATATATACATATAATATACTATGTACCGTAATGTTCCGATTTTATCACGCCCTCCGCGCATTAGTCGTTTATTCATTAATTTGCTGTTACATTTGAGGACAAGTGTTTTCCCTCTTCTTCAAGATGAATGTTGAAAGCGTGTTTTGCAACGTTAAAAATATTGAAATGGGTATAGATGTTGAAGAATATTACAGGGCATTTTTGAAAAGGGGCGTAATTAAATTGTTTAAACAGATGTCGCTGATGGCAATTTCTCAGTTGTTGTCGTTTTCGAACTTCCTGCGCCCTGCTTTACCGATGATATACAGATGGCTCGTTTGTCAAATTTTAGACGGCAGGACGTGCAAATGCGTAATTTTGTACACAATGTGGACATTTGGGCATAACCAGTCTCTTTCAGTTTATCTATGGTGCTTTCGGTGAGATTTCGTAACTCTTTTGAACATTTTTTTTCATCAAACGGTCTACAAGAGAGCGTTGAGTTGAAGACCTTTGAGAAAGCGACTGTTCATCTTGTTCGTTAGATTATAATAAACAAAATCACTTATTAATTTTAACTTACTTGGTGGCTGAAGAAAAAAAAATACTATACAATTTTTAATATTCATAGCGGTAGTATTTTTTTGTTTTTTTCGTGAGCATTGTCAGGTATGTATACAGACAAACAAACGTAACACTGGCGAAATTTTCATTGACCACGCCTTCAACGATCATTTTGAATCTTGGTTGTGGCTTTCATAACAAGAAGAGCGCCCATCGTTTTTCTTTGCGTTTGACGTTTCACACTAGCGCCTTCTGATGACGATATTGCACAACGCAGTGTTTCGTGAAACATTTCCACCAGGTGGTGATAGTGTGAACTGGGCGATGAATTTTCACTAAAATTGTTCTAGGCGTTTCGTCTGTTTGTCTGTGGTATGTACCTCTTATGCATTTGTTATTGTTGAAGTTACTCGCATTCTTCCGATCATAAAGTCTGTTCTCTACACACTTAATTTTGATTACCGAGTTCGGTAATTTTTTGACGAGATTAAAACTGCTGAGCACCGAACTCGTTCAGCAAAAATGCATTGTTTACCTTTTCCATACGATTTTGACAGTTGTTTTACTGAGCCTCAGTAAAATCGATTACCGAAACTACCGAGATCGTACTGCTGTTATAATCTCGTCAAAAAAGTACCGAACAGGCAATTCAGAAATAAGTGTGTAAGAGGGATTTTTTTTGCGGATAAACTAGACGTATACGCACAACACACAACACACACACAACACTGGATCGCGTCTAAGTTTCAAATAGATACTATAGTAATTACGAATAATCAAACTAAAGTATCATGAAAACAACTTGTTTAATTCAGGCGGTAGCCTTTACAATAAAATCAGCATCAAAATATAATTCTCGAAATAATTTACACAGAAAAAAAATTTTTTTTGTTACTAAATGTAAAAATTGTGAAATGTTTGAAATGTCATAACTTTTTTGTTTATCAGTTTACCATCACCAAAAATTTATGGTAGATAGCTGATATAATGGGCCATTTCCCCTAAAAAATTGAAGTTGGTAAAAAGATAGGGTTTTGAGATATTTGAGTTTTTGTGACAAATATCATATTTTTTCAAAGTAGAAAAAGAAATTTTTTACAGTGTATATTTTCTAAGGAATCATCATTTAGTTATCTAACTTTGCTGAAAAATTTATAACAATCGAACAATCCGTTTTTGCTGTATAGCTTTTAGAATATTTTAGAACTATTTTCGCATACACCCTTTTGAAAAGTTAGTCGTGAGTGAATATGAAGGTTTAATATCAAAAAATGGCGATTTATATGAAATTGAAAAACTGTGCAAAGTTTCAGATATTTTTGAAATGGTCGCTCAGGATCGACTGACATGACTCCGTGGAATTCCTCTCTAGAGATTTTTGTCCAATACCCAAAAATTTGGGTATTAGAGGATTAAATAGCGATATTAACCCGTAAACACTCGGGACGATCTACTTTTGGCAGAAATGCAATATCTTCTTTGTTTTAAAATTTTTACTTTGGAGCTTTTTTAAAAGTCAAGTAATGCATGGTACCTCCCCCCTTTGCGTCCTCCCTCCTTTTGCTGGTAGTCGAAAATACGTGGCTTTATTTTTGTATTTTTTATAAATTCTATATGTTTTTGTCCAAATTTCATCGTTTTGCTAATCATCAATAGTTTTCACTGACCCTTGACATGCAATGTATTACTACCCATCATAGTCTGTAGAAGTTTTGATCCCAGAGCTATTCTAAGGCCTCCAAAGTACTCCGAAGCTTGTGTCACAAATCCAACATCCTATACCAAATTTTATACCCGATGAATCATCTCAGAACATAGTAAACGTTACCCAGAAAGCCTCAAAGCACTCCGCGAAAAATGTACCATGTACATGAATTTGGTGATTTAGGTCATCCAAACTACCCTGGAATTCATTTTCTTAAGATCTACAGTCACCACACTCTACCATCATTTGTGTTCACTCTGTTCAAGAAATTTAGTCACGTTGACGTCCACTTGACCTCGCAATGCTACGAGCAATATTGGGGTAGTTGGACATTCCTTGAAATACAAATGGCTTCCAAAACACTTTAAAGTTTGGGTTACGATATCTACATGCTGTATCATGCTTAAATTGTAAAAACTATTCGGGGAATGTAGTCTATTCTGCTGATGGAGCCTCAGTGCACAACTATTATGCTTTTTGTATATTCACGGGATATTTCAGGCTTTCCAAACTATTTTGTAGTAAGGACCTTCAAGGTCTACAGGCTGTACTTTTATTTCTGTTCACTCTATCGACATAATTCTTTCACGATTGTGTCTGTTGCACCTCATAATATTTCGAGTATGTGTTGCTATTTGGGTGTCCACTGACTTACAAATGGACCCAATGTATTTTGAAGTATGGGTCGCAATATTCGTAAACCCTATGATATTTTTATTGAAGCGAATGCTCGAGAAATATAATCTACGCTACTTTTAGAGCCTCCAAGTGCAATTCTGACAACTAAGCAACATTCACTTGGTGATCTAGGTCATCTAAACTGTTCTGGAATTAGGACCTTTAAGCTCCACAAGCTCAACTCTTGAATCTCTTTACTTTATCGGTGTCCTCCAAAAAATCCAACAAGAATTCCTCCAAGACTTTCGCCACGAATTCCTCAAAGAATCTTTCCAGTTGAATCCCAAGAATTTCTGTTATAACTTCCTGAAAAAAAATCCTAAACGAATTTTTTCAAGAAATTCCTCGACAATTCTTCCAGGAGCTCCTCCAAGAATTCTACCAGAAATTCTAATAATAATATCTCCAGGAATTTCTCCAAGAATTCCTCAAATAATACAAATATTCTTCCAAGAATTTCTTCAGGAATTCCTTATAGACTTCTTCCAAGAAATTCTCCAAGCATTTCTACAGGAATTCCTCCAAGAGTTTCACCAGGAATTCCTCAAAGAACTTTTCCAGAAACCCACGAGGAATCGTCCAGAAATTCTTCCAAAAAATATTCCAGAGATTCATCCGCGATTTCTTCCAGACATTTCTCCAGAATTCGTGAACAAAATGTTTCAAGAAATTCCAACAGAAATTACTTCAGGAACTTCTTCAGGAATTCCTCGAAGAATTCTTCTAGGGATTTTTTTAGGATTTTTTTTTCAAGCATTCCTTCAGAAATTCCTTCGTGAATACCACCAGGATCCCTCAGGAAATCTTTAGTATTTCCTCAAGAAAATACTCCTGGGATTACTCTAAGAATTCGTCAGAGAATTCCTGCAGGGCTTTCCTCAGAAATTCCTCCGGAAATTGTTAAGGAATTGCGCCAAACATTCCTTCCGAAATGCCTCCAGCAAGACTTTCAGGAAGGAAAAAGAGTTCCATTTCAGGAAGTCCTTAATAAATTCTTCTTGGAATTCCACCAGGAAGTCCTCCAAGGATTCATCAAGAAATTTCTCCAAGAATTCATCCAAGAATTCCTCCAAGACATCTATCTAGAATTCTTCCAAGAATACCTCCAGGAATTCCTCCAAAAAATCTTACAAGACCTTCCCCAAGAATTTCACCGAGGGCTCCTCAATGACTTCTGCCAAGAATCCTTTCAGGAATTTCTCTATAAATACCTCCAAGGATTTTTCCAAGAAATTCCTTAAGGAATTCAAATTTCTGGAAATGCTGGAATTTCCTGTAGGATTTTAGAATGCAATCAACGCAACGCAACCTTACCCTTCGTTTTTTTTTAAATTAATTTTCTGTTGAAAGCCTTTCAGCCTAAAAACTTGACAAGTAGCACACATGTCCCAAAAGTGTAACGCAGCGCAGATTTTGGTTGCACATGAGCTATAGTTATGTTACTTTAATCCCATGTTAGAATTATTTGACTTTGACTCGTGTGTAATCAAAAAACAGTGCTGCGTGACTCTTTTGTAACATATGTGCTGCATGGGAGCCCAAGCTTCTAACTAGTTTTTTCTCGAATTCTATTTTTCATCGAGTTTCAAAATAATCATAAAGAAACAATTTCTGAGATATTTCAAATCAAAAATGGGTCCACTTGGCGAATTTTGAGGCTAAAAAATCATAAAATAAATCTAATTTTGGAAAATTGAAATTATATGACATCTAACATAGATTTGCGATGAATTTTACCCTCGGTATATTTTTTTTTTTCTAAAAATTCTTCAAATATCCTCCAACATCTTCGAAGACATCGTTTCGAGCCAACAAACCGTCTTCGAGTAATATTTTTGTTGAAGAAGGAATTTAGGATTTTTTCATACGCTGGGCGAGGAAAAAAATGGTTGTGTTGATGCAAAAGTAAGAATTCATGAAATCCAGCGCATTAACAAAATCTCATTAAAAATTTAAAAATATCAAGTCAAAAATGGCAACTTATTTCGTATATTGGGATGCAAATGTTCCATATTTGCTAGGCTGTACGATGTACCACGGTACGCAAAACACAGTACATTATCAAACAGAAGGCCAAAATAAAAGAGAACCATTTAAAGGGTGGCTTAACATCAAGGTACTATCAGTAGTAAACCGAACTCAAACTGTCAGGCAATCATAAACTTTAGTTCACCTACTTTTATCGTGATTGACCTCGTTGGCAATCGTTTGTTATTCTTTACTTCTTCACCCTTTGACACCCATCTGCCACCGCCAAAACTGCCTTCCCTAGGAGTTACAAACTCGTGGCGACCACGCCAGACACCAGACAAAGGCCTTAAAAAGTCTGTCTTGACACGATGGTGCCGTTGACCGTCGCCATTGCCGCCGCCCTTCGGAGAAACCGTGTAACTGTTTGGGGAATAACGACGGCATCAACCGTAAATCTCTCCGATGATTGTCCTTTCCGCCCCATCGCTGCGACATTGACAGCAGCACCAGATACCAGACTTTTCTTTCTATCTAGCTACCATGTTTCCAGTCGGTGAGAAAAAAGAATAACGGAAAATATGAAAATCTTGCTCGTGTTCGCTACGCTAAAGAAGGTGGGGCGTTTCTTGGTGTTTTTAGCCATAGTGTGAAATTGGGTAAAGGTTTAGTTGAAGAGGGTCAACTGTTTATTTCAGCTGTTGTCGGTCACGATTTGAATCGTTGAGTCCTTTCCAGTTGAGTATCATGTATTCCAAGAATACTACCTAACATAACGAAAAAAATGAGAACATTCAGGAAATTTGAAAAACAATTATTTCAACTTTTTTTTTACTTAAATGAAATTTTGCTCATGTAAAAGTTTCTATCTACAAATGTGTTTCATGTTTTCTTAATCGCTTTTTTGAAAACGGCATAAGAAAAAAACATAATTGTTTTCTTTAAAAAAGATACAACTCAAAATCGGTGTGTTGGTGTGTTTGAAACTATGTCCACAAACAAACAGACGTAACACTGACGAACTTTCCATCGCTCACGGTTTTAACGATCATTTGAATTCGTTTTTGTTCGCGTTTGACGTTTCACACTAGCGCCTGCTGTTGACGATATTGCAAAGCTCAGTGCTTCGTGAAATATCGTCACCAGCAGGTGCTAGTGTAACTGAGCGATTATTTTTTAAGTGTTACGTCTGTTTGTCTGTGCTATGTCTTCGAAGATATTTCAAGAAAAAAAAATAAACTGTGAGTAATATTCATCGTGGATCTGCAAAGCAACCATTTCAAAAATTACACTCGACGTAAACAAATTTGACATATAAATTGAGGAGGCGAGAAGCAAAGGGGTATAAGTGACAAAACCCCACTTCCGAGTAAATGAGGTTTAAAGTTTTTCACCAAGTTTTTATCCCATATAAAATGGAGTTACAAAATGGACCCTGTATTTTTTTTAATCATCGTAAAAATAATCTTATAAAAGTTCCTGAAAGCTTGAAATCTAAAGATTTTTAAATAATCTCAGCTCAAAATCGTCAAAAGGTTTACTTACGCCCCTCTGCATTCTTTTTCATTTCACTGAATTTTACATTGGACTGTTACTTGTATGTTATGATAAACACAAGCTTCATACTGAGACCAAGCTGTAAATGTATAAACTGATGGAAAAATGTGTCCTGAATGACGGGGTCTGTTGTTACAGGTTGTAACTTGTTTTTGCAATTTCTCATCGTAATAGGCTGTTCTACCTTACGCAAATCTGTCAGGGGTCTCCAGTTAGCCTAGTGGCTAAGCTGCCGTGTGCAGTATAGTTGTCCCATGTTAATAGGGATTCCCATAGAACATGGGACAACTATGCTGCACACGGCAGTAAGGCTATGGATCGCCAATCCGGAGACGGCGGGTTTCAGTTCCCGTTCCAGTCGGGAAATTTTCTCGACTCCCTGGGCATAGTGTATCATTGTGCTTGCCTCACAATATACAAGTTCATGCAATGGCAGGCAAAAGCCCTTCAATTAATAACTGTGGAAGTGCTCAAAGAAAGCTAAGTTGAAGAGAGGCAGGCCAAGTTCCAGTGGCAGTTATCATGGATAACTGACACTGAAGAAGATTACAAGTGGTAGTCGAAATACGCGTATCTGTCAAAGGATAAGCAACATAGCGCGGAATTAAAAGGTATGAAACTGATTACACTCATTCGCTGTCAGTGTACTCTGTTGCACGTTGGTGTCAAAGTTACGTTGCAATGAGCGAATGTCATTTGCTCGTTGCAATGCAAATGTGTTGCAATAAGTGAACGGCCGCTGTTGTAGATGGTTTCCTATGAAAATATAGCGACTGGTCGTTGGTTTTTTGGTTATATCTCCGAAACGGTAAGAGATTTCATTTTGGTGTCAAAGAACGAAAGGAATAACATTAGTTTCTGCGCTTTGAAAAATTTTGTTGAAAATAATCTATGATACAGACGGTACTTTTATCAGCATTTTAGACGTTTTTTCTCTATGGTGAATAATTTTCTGAGAAATTTTTTTCTCAGTGTATTATTGGATTGCTGAGGTAATTTGGCGTCGATTTCACTAAAAAAAGTTTGTTCTACGATGCATAGTTTCTGAGATATGATTTTGTGAAGTTTGGGGTGTTTTATAAAATTTTGGAAAATCGGTAAATTTCATCTAGCGTTTTCCGGAAAAATAGTCCTCTATGTCTATGATTTTTTGAATTCCATATATGATCAAATATCCACGATCTCTACTGCCCATAATCGCATAGTTGACGTAACCACCATTGACAATGTCAGCACGCACAAGCTAATATCTATCAAATGTGCGATTATGGGCAGTCTAGCTCTGGTGAAATTTTCATTGAAATCGGAGACCCTTCGGCCCAAACCTGTTCGGTAATAAAAAAACCTTTAGCCAGTTTTGTGATGTTTAACAGTCAAATTTCGGATGCTGATCGAAAGTTGTGCTGTTTGGTCATTTTGCAACAAAAAAACTTCCAATTTTAAACACTGGAACTGAGAGGGCACGTAAACTTCAAGAGCACCAAATGACAGCTAGACACAATGTGAAGGAGAAACTTCAAAGAATACCAATATGGCTGCCACAATGGCCGACTTGGACCCCTACTCACGTTTTCAAGAGCACCAATCTTAAAAATTCGTAAACAAATGCGCTCGATTGGGAAAAGCTGCCTGTTTTTGCAAGTGTGCTCACTCAGCCAGGATAATCAAATGCGGCTTGGTTCGGTGCTTCGTTCGTGAGATTTGTGCCTCTAAAGTTCGTATGCAAAATTGCAATGGGATTTCATGATGTTTCACCTGAACATTCGAGAATGTTGCAGAATACACGCTAAAACTCTGCAAAACACACTTAAATCATAATATTCATTAAATGATGAATAAACTTTTTTTGCGTATTTTCATAATTCGTCACATAAATCTCATGAAAAGATATGAACGCCGTATTTATTTAAATTGATAAATCATGGAGGAACACTTAACAAATAAAATCGATTTTCACCGGAAACACAAATGAATTGGTAATTGATAGGGAGCTGGATAATAGTAGTTTACGCAACAAGGTGCAGAATGAAGATTTTTACAGCACGAGTCGTACATTTATCCAACGAGGCTTGCCGAGTTGGGTAATTACGACGAGTGCTGTAAAAATCTAGTTCGGCACCGAGTTGAGTACGTTTTTTTGCTATTTCATAAATTACCGCTTGAGGCTAGTTTTTAACAAAACTTGTTCATCAAACTGCATACTGATGCCCATAGCCATGTTCAAGAAAGTCTGATCATAGCAGGTTATACTGTGCAGTTGACACATTTTTTCAAATCTGCGACCAGAAAGTATCAAGAAGTTGATCAAAACTGAAAACAGTGCTGTAATGGTTCATTACGCAACGCAAATCAGTGCTGTAATGAACCATTACAGCACTGTTTATTTGGTGTGGGAAAGTAGGCCTTTTTCTGGCAGATTTGCGTGAGGTAAAACAGCCTATTACGATGAGAAATTGCAAAAACTATTTTTGCATACTGTATTTATGGAAATACATATGTAAATTTATTATGGGGTGTAGATTTGCTGCCGTAAGCAAAAGACCTAGTTTCCCTCAACAAATTAGCAGTGCTATAATGGTTCATTACAGCCAAGATCACAGCAGTGATTTGTGTTGTGTAATGAACCATTACAGCACTGTTTTTAGTTTTGATCAACTTCTTGATGCTTTCTGGATGCAGTTTTGAAAAAATGTGACAAGCAAAGGAGCAAAGGAGGATAACTAAGTGATATCACTTTCATAATAAACTATGTTATCGGTATTATCATTTTGTTATTTTTGTTATCATCTTTTCCAATTCATGATAATCATATATCAAATTTTGTTATCAATAAGTTTGGTCTATCGTGATAACATAAAGATACTAAATGATAACAAAATATGTTATCAGTTTCCAAACGTACGTTTCAAAGCTTTCCCAAAACAAAGGGTCTGGTGGACCTCAAATCTAAAAATAGATTCCGCTTTCCATCTTCAATGCAACTGCAGTACAAAAGCGTAGCCTTCAACCACTCTCCCTCTCAATGAACCCCGTTGGTATAGGGACTACCGGCTGCGACCGATAAGCACTCGTTCGGGATTCGAGACCCACTACTGGGCTCAATAGTTTAACACATGGGTTATAATAATAATAAGAAACATTTTTCAACTGCTAACTATGTCGGTGAAGTAGATTTTTACTATTTTGGTCGATAAAATAGCTCTAAATGATAACAAAACTTGTTATCAATAAGCTGTATTTTTCATGTTGATAACTAACTGTAATATTGAATAAAATTTTGTATAACACAATTAGTTATGAACTCAATGATAACTTAACTTCTTATCATTTTGGTATTCGTGAGTCAATTTGTGTTATCATTTTTGTAATATTGGCTCTTAATTCAACCTAAACGATAACAAACTCAATTATCAAACGAATGACAACTAGGTAATAGAACGTGTTATCATTTTGTTATCCGCTCTTGATAGGGTAACCTGCTATGATCAGACTTTGCAGTAATGCAGTATGCAAGTATGCATTTTCATGACAAAGTTTTGTAATAAACTATCATCAAGCGGTAATTTATCAAATTGCAAATACCGTTTTACGCAAATCTGTGCAGAACTCACCGATATCAGAGTTTCCGGTCCGTTAGAGCGTATGCTCAGAAGAGAGTTAGGTGTCAGGTGCTCTCGGAGGGAAGAGCAACTGACGAAAAATTGCAAGTGCCGGGGCTGGGATCGAACCCATGACCATCCACTTATGAAATAAACGTGTCCGGAGAAGCTAGAAGCGCGCTTGAACGAGATTTTCAGCCCTAGGTTAGTTCATCTCGGGACCCACGTTTTACTTCCCTTCCGAAGGAAGAACTCACATTTTGTAAGTTTCTTGGGAGTGGGATTCGATCCCAGATCCTCGGCAGGATAGTGATAGTCAGGTGTTTCATCCATCACACCATGTCCGCTACACATGTTAGATGTCATAGAATTTCAATTTTACAGAAGTTTCTTAAATAGTTATAATTTTATTAAAAAAAAGGTTCACTGGCGTTTATACAAATCATTCTCATATCGTAGAACTTCTGCCCCACCTTACCCTACCGTAACGGCCATCTTCGTCGCTTTAGTTGCCCTCTTCCTCCACCTCCCGGCATTTTAGTCAATATTTTACGATTATTTACGACCGTCGCGTTGTTTACTGCCGAAAATAGGCTGAACTGGAAACTGACAACAATAACTCGCACCGCCATGGTGGAAATAAGCGCCGATAGCATTTGATTATTTGCTTCGTCATTTCGTTGCGCTCGATTTGTCCGCGGCCGGGGTGTCATCCATATACCTAGCTGCTGGCGGAAAATTTACGTTTATTGTGTCAAATCAATAACGTATAAAAGGTGTACGGCTCATATTGCTGAGGTCGACGGAAACCTTTGTAATGGGTTGGTCGGATGTTGATTTGTGATATTGAAACTATTAATAAATTGCCCGAATTATCTATTTCAATTTGGGTTTAGATTATCTGCTTTTGGTAGTATGATACCATATTGATGGTCCTGCGATTACGGAAATTATTAAACTACACAGAAAGAAATTCTGAAATTTACACGTCACGTGACGTAAATATTAGAAGTTTGAATTTCCATTTCATTTCATTCGATTTTGCATAAAATAATTTCTTGCACGCAAAATTGTAAGCAAGCTCCATACTGCAAACGACCTGTAATTTTACAATCCGATGGAATCTTGTGTTGAATGCGATGAAGGCATTTCGTTACAGCGAACTTGATGTTACGATTTTTAACTGTGTATAATGTAGGGGGTGGAAGCTCAGGTAAAATATTATCTCCTGGGCGCCCATTAAAAACACCACCGGCGAAGACTGGCGCTTGAGCCTAGCTATTTAGCACTGTAGTTGGAAGAAATGCCAATGCAGAACCCGTAGCTTCCGGGAAGGTAAGCCCAGCTCCCTGGGTTAGTGGGTTGGTGTCAGGCCCTGCGAGCCAGCCGTAAAAAAGACTAGCACCGGAAAATCAACAAGAGAAGAATGCGAACCGATACCAATGGCGACGACCACAGCGACGAAAAGGGACTTGCGATTGGAAGCTCGGTACGTGGAACTGCAGATCTCTCAACTTCATCGGGAGCACCCGCATACTCGCCGATATACTGAAGGACCGCGGGTTCGGAATCGTAGCGCTGCAGGAGGTGTGTTGGACAGGATCTATGGTGCGAACGTTTAGAGGTAATCATACCATCTACCAGAGTTGCGGCAACACACGTGAGCTGGGAACAGCTTTTATAGTGATGGGCGACATGCAGAGGCGCGTGATCGGTTGGTGGCCGATCGACGAAAAAATGTGCAGGTTGAGGATCAAGGGCTGATTCTTCAACATTAGCATAATAAACGTGCACAGCCCTCACTCCGGAAGTACTGATGATGACAAGGACGCATTTTACGCGCAGCTCGAACGCGAGTACGATTGCTGCCAAAGCCACGACGTCAAGATCATCATAGGAGATTTGAACACTCAGGAACGCCAGGAGGAGGAATTCAGACCGACGATTGGAAAGTTCAGCGCCCACCAGCTGACGCACGAAAATGGCCTACACCTCATCGATTTCGCCGCCTCCAAGAACATGGCCATTCGTAGCAAATTTTTCCAGCACAGCCTCCCGTATCGTTACGATCACCACAACAAACGGAATCGCAAATCGACCACATTCGGATTGATGGACGGCACTTCTCCGACATTATCGACGTCAGGACCGTGGCGCTAATATCGACTCTGATCACTACCTGGTGATGGTTAAACTGCGCCCAAAACTCTCCGTTATTAACAACGTACATTACCGGCGGCCGCCCCGGTACGATCTAGAGCGACTGAAGCAACCGGATGTCGCCACCGCATACGCGCAGAATCTCGAGGCAGCGTTGCCGGACGAGGGTGTGCTCGATGTGGCCCCTCTAGAGGACTGCTGGAGTACAGTCAAAGCAGCCATCAACAACGCAACCGAGAGCACTATCGGGTACGTAGAACGGAGTCGACGAAACGATTGGTTCGACGAGGAGTGCAGAGCGGTTCTGGAGGAGAAGGATGCAGCGCGGGCGGTAATGCTGCAGCATGGAACCTGACAGAATGTGGAGCGATACAGACAGAAGCGGAAGCAGCAGACCCGTCTCTTCCGGGAGAAAAAGCGCCGCCTGGAAGAAGCGGAGTGCGATGAAATGGAACTGCTGTGCCGTTCACAAGAAACACGTAAAGTTCTTACAAAAGCTCAACGCATCCCGCAAAGGCTTCGTGCCGCAAGCCGAAATCTGCAGGGATAAGGACGGGAGCCTCCTGACGGACAAACGTGAGGTGATCGAAAGGTGGAAGCGCCTGAACGAGCACCTGAATGGCGAAGAGAATGTAGGCACGGAGGACCAAGGCAGCGGAGGAAATGACTATGTTGGTGCAGCAGAGGACGGGAACGAACCAACTCCCACGCTGAGGGAAGTTAAGAATGCCATCCACCAGCTTAAAACAACAAAGCGGCTGGTAAGGACGGTATATCGCAGCAGAACTCATCATGATGGGCCCGGAAAAGTTGGCCACCTGTCTGCATCAGTTAGTAGTCAAGATCTGCGAAACCGAACAGCTGCCGGAGAAGTGGAAGGAAGGGATAATCTGTCCCATCCACAAGAAAGGCGACAAGTTAATGTGTGAGAACTTTCGAGCGAGAAGGATGAACCACGAGCTCGCTGCACTCTACGGTGAATCCAACATCCTGAAAGTGGCGTGACCAGGCGAGTGTTGGGCGTGACCGTGGGGAGAGCTGCAGATGCAAATCGAGTATTATGGCGGCAAATTGTTGATTCATTATTATCATGAATTTGATGTTAACTAAATAAATAAATAAAATGAATGTATTCAAAACGAGAAAATACTGAAAAAAAATCTGAGGGTCCATATGGCCCAAACGGATAGCGCTCGAGTGTTCAGCAAGATCAAGTTGAGGATGTCAGGTTCGAATCCCGGTTAATCTAGGAATATATCGTAATAAAAATTTGCATGACCTTCTTGGGCATAGAGTGTCTTTGTGTATGCCACAGGGTAAACTCATGCAAAAATGATCATTGACAGACGAAAAGAAGATCTGTCCTAATGTGTAATTTTTTTCTAAAACCATATTCTTCATGGAAAAAGTGAGTATTTTTAGTGCTTTTTCAATTTTAAAATACTGATTAAATCAAATTCACACCCTTTTTAAATGTTGGTACCCACTTTTGTTGTTCAATTTTTCAAAAGCGTTTGACACCATTTCTCCCTTTGATTGCGACTGGGATTTTTTTCAGGATTTCACGCGTAGTTATACCTGGAAAGTTTTCGGGTTTTTTTTACATGAATTCCAGCAGGGATTCTTTCATCTTCATCCATTTTCACGGATTCCTTCTTGAGCTCTGATCGACATTCCTTCCAGGATTCGTCCATGTTACCTGCCCCGGGTTACCCACAATTTTTTTTGGCACATCTGCTCGGAAAAAGGCAAGACATTTCTGTCTAGTAGAGATGACGGGTTAGTGTTCTATAAGTACTTCCACCGTTATTAACTGACAGCTTTCTCCTTGGCAGAAGATGCAGTCAGTTAATTTCTATGGAAGTGCTCATAGAACACTGAGCTTAGAAGCCGTCTATGTCTCAGTAGGCACGTTACGCCAAGTAGAAACAGAAAAACACTTACATTACAGTCAAGCTCCCTCCAGTAAGTACACTCTTCCAAGAAAAAATAAAGACCAAGTATCTTTTACGTCATGCAATTAACCTTCAGTCTCTGGATAAAGGAGACCAAGAATGCACCGCGTTTCAACATAATAAATATTTCCGAGACTCAACGTGCCTGACACAACGCAACGCTGTGCATTTGCAGTCATTTCATCACTTTAATCAAGATGATGTAACTCACTGTGGCATCCAACCGGAACAGTAGATACTCATTGCCAGGCGAAACGCAAGGCAAGCGCATCCACTTCTCCTTCGTCTGCATTTAATGAAAAAGAATGACGCATTCTGTACCAAAGAGCCAGCCAACCCGTCAACAACACAGTATAGTAGTGCTGCAGTACAGCGGGCATTCATCATTCTTTCGCAGAAAAGGTACACGTTATACCGGAAGCGTTCATGGATCCCAACAGCATGTTCTAATAATAATGATCAAAGCTCTGTTCCGTTTCTTCGTTCACCCCTCGCACAACCCACCCTTTATCGTCATTCTTTCCGCCTGGTAAAGCTTTGCTTTACCACAAAGACGTAGAAATTCCTGGAAAAGTGGAACACAATTTCAAGAGAGCCGTTATCCTTCGAGAGGATGTGCCCCATCTCACACACAGCAAGCACGCCGAACGAGGTAAAATGGCAATAAGGGCCAAGTGGAGGAGAATATCTGTCGGCTTCAAGGTGTCAATGATGACTTCTCCTTTTGCCTTTGACTGCCACCGCCGCCCAGCAGCTGGCAGACAAGCATTCCTCGGTGTCGTTATGGTAGGTAGATGTACCTAACCTCCCACCTACCTACTTAGGGGGCGACTTGTTTGCCTATCAGACTGCGAAATGGGAAACTTGTGTACTGCTTTTCGAAATGGTAGGGCCTTGGAACGTCCTGGAGTTTATTTTTATAACCTGCTAGCTCAGACATAGCGTGTGTAGTGTAACCTTCATTTGCGATGAATCTGGCAATCGGCAGTTGGCCGATCGGTTGTTGATGGGGGGTGTAGGTTCGTTCACTCGTAACAATTCCAAATAGCACTTCGGATGGCCTTCCGATCATTCAAAGGTCACAACACGTCGCGGATGACCGAAAGAGTCATCCGGATCCTACCAGGAACATGTTTACGATGATAGTGCTTCAGGAGAAGTCGGATGAACAGGTGAAAACCGGAAAGAACCATTTGATGCTTAACGTCGTACGGTGTATCAGATAGACGCAACCGGCCACCAGTACGCATTAGTCCTTCAGCGTCCACAACCGGACTCAACATGCGAAGGGATGGCTTGTTTGAAACCATGGATCCCTTCTTCAATCGCTTCTGGTTTTCGGGGAACGCTTCAGCCTGAACGAGCTTTACCGGGGCCGCCTTAGCGTTTTGTATGTCGGTAACGGAGAGTACAGTACTGGAATTTCGCCGAACCTTTTTCCGGGAATTGTAGCAGAACCGGAAGAAATATGTGGATGAGAACCGGTGTGGTAAGAATCACTTTTTTCAGCCCTAGTTTCACATCCATGATGTTTCACTTTGGAAGACACTGTGAAGGCCACGTAGACTTGTCGTTGCGTAGCCACAAAGTACCGACCTTCCACAGATTACTGACAATCACTCCACGTGAAACCATATCAGCGGGTCTTCTTTTCAAGCTTGAATCTCGGCGATTCGGTTCGCCACAAATGTCTTCCAAGTACGGAAGGAAGCCAATGGAAGGCAATTGTCGAGCTGGACCAAAAGAAACTTGCTTGAAACAGCATATCCAGAGCTTTGACGACCTTTTCGTACAAGCGAGAAGCGAGGAGAGCAGCACGCAACTCGAGGCGTAGGATGTTAGTGAAACTCAGGGAGGTCACGGCTTCAGGCGAACCCGCAATGCAATAGAACTCTGCAGATTGGAATCCAAGGCCGGAGGCAAATATTTAGAGTCGGAAATTGACGAGATCCGGAGAAATTAGGTCGTCTCACCCCAAGGTTTGAAGCCAGAAGGTTCCTTCGATCAGGCTAAGGCCGGGGCCTAGGGCAGCAGGGACAGGGGCCTGACGCCCCCCCCCCTCCCCCACCGCTTGCGAGTCAGCCGCGTAGTTGCCGGCTAAGAATAGGACTACTAACCCCAATTCAAGGTGTCAAGCGACCCGTGCCGAGGAATGAGTGATCGAGGGGGTGAAAAAGATGCTCGATCTTTAACGGAGCCTATGGGGTACCTGGGCACCCCCAACAGTAAGCTGTCCCTTACCGCGTTAATGCAGAGCTCTGGCGTGGTGGACATTCTTTCTCGTGCGACTCGTGGGAATTAAATATGAGTAACAAATCCAATCATATTCAAAAATCAGGTGCAGTAGGTAGTAGTGGTGCGATCAACCTCTTCGCAAGAAGCGGGTTGTTGAGGTCTCCAACAAGAAGAAGTGAGGATTCAGGTGCTGGAAGCTGCTTACGCAGCTCAAGCGTGGGAGCTCCTGTCCACTCCACGGCAAGCCAGCCGGTAGAGGTTATGGACGGAGCGTGGTTGCTGAGGGCCATCAGCCAAGAAGTAGGAAAAGGACGGCCCGCATTAGAGGTAGCTGAGCAGCAGCTTGGCAAAATCATAGACTTTGCGACAACTAAGTCGAATATCAGCAAGGACCTGAAAACGGCCTTGCTTCGGCTTAGAGTGTCTGTCGATGAGGCTAAGCAGGAGCACGCGGTCGCGTTGCTGGCTGCCGCAGCGGCGGAACCCGCAATGGAGAATGCGTCGAAGTTTACACAAACGGAGGCCTTCTCCTTCGCAGGTAGCCCGAAGAGAGTGAAAGCGAATGCTCGTGACCAACTTGACAAGCATTCGCAGAAGCGGGCGAGGCAGCCGTCAGGTGAGGAGCTGTCTGGCGGCGCCCGCAAGGCCAGGCGTATAATAACCCCGAAAGCCGATGGTAATGCCGGAAAGTCGGACCCTAGCCAGGGTTCCCGGAAAGCTGGTAAGGGTGGGCCTGAAAAGGCTGGCCCGTCCCGGAACGATGGGAACAAGGGGTTGCGACCATTGGTGGGCCCTCAGCAGCCACAGAGCAGGGCGATCCAAGGAGAGGACCCTCCTTGGACAAAGGTAGAGCGGAAAAAGAAGAATAGGAATCCGCAGGTAGAAGAGCAGGGCGCCAACCCAAGGCGCAGGAGGGTACGTGTCAAGCGCGAGAAAGGTGACGCGCTCGTCATCAAGACTGAACAGTCGAAATACTCGGACGTCTTGAAGGCGATGAGGTGCGACGCCAAGCTTGAGGGTCTTGGAGCCGACGTACGCAGTATCAGACGTACTCGTACGGTCGAAATGATCCTGGAGCTTAAGCGCGAGAAGGATCACAAGGGCGCCGCCTACAAGAGGCTGGCTGAAGAGGTCCTTGGTGATGGAGTGAAGGTGAGGGCTCTTACGCATGAGGCGACTCTGAAGGTCAAAGACCTAGACGAGATCACAGAAGTGGGAGAGCTCGTCACGGCACTGCGGCAACAGTGCGATGTTCAGGTGGCCGCCACAGCCGTCAGGCTGCGGAAGGGGCCAGCAGGGACACAGATAGCTCTGGTTCAGCTACCTGTGGCGGACGTTAAAAAGTCCGTTAAAGTAGGGCGGATAAAGGTGCGCTGGTGCGTATGTCCTTTGACATTCCACGAGCCACCAGAGGTTTGCTTTAAGTGTCTGGAACCAGGACACAAGTCGTGGGACTGTAAAGGCCCTGACAGGCGCAAACTGTGTCGGCGATGTGGCGCTGAAGGTCATAAGGCCCAAAGCTGCACGAGTCCACCCATCGGTATGATCTGTACCGGGAAATCCTCGAACAACAGACATCCAACGGGTGGTCCAAGGTGCCCGGCCTTCAAGAAAGCCGCAGTGAACAACAAATCACAGTGCAGGTAACGCAGCTGAACCTGAACCACTGTGATGCGGCTCAGCAACTGCTTTGTAAGGCGGTTTCTGAGTGGGAGACGGATATCGCCATCATTTCGGACCCATACCGAGTACCCGCCGGCAACGGCAACTGGGTCTCAGATGGGACCAGGAAAATGGCGGCGATATGGACGACGGGTAAATACCCCGAGCAGGAGTTGGTGTCTACTACCTATGAGGGCTTCGTGGTCGCCAAAGTAAACGGGGTCTTCTTCTGTAGCTGTTATGCGCCTCCGCGGTGGCCGATCGAGTGGTTCACGCAAATGCTGGACCGCCTAACGACCGTGCTAATAGGGCGAAGGCCGGTGGTAATAGCGGGTGACTTCAATGCCAGGGCTGTGGAATGGGGAAGCCGTTTCACGAACCAGCGGGGTCAGATCCTGCTAGAAACACTGGCCATCTTAGATGTCGACTTGGCTAACGTCGGTGCCAAGAGTACCTATAGTCGAAACGGAGCGGAGTCAATTATTGAAGTGACCTTTTGTAGTCCTGGTCTAACAAGTAGTTCGAACTGGAGAGTAGATGATGGCTACACTCACATCGACCACCTGGCGGTTCGCTACAGTATCGACTACAACAACAGCAGACAGCGGATAGAAGAAGAGGCGGCTAGGCCAAGGCCAAGCCCTCGTAGGTGGAAGACATCATACTTCGACGAAGAGGTATTTAGGGAAGCGCTCCGCCGTGAGCGAAACTTAATCGGTTAAGACGGCGACGAGCTGGTAGCGGTGCTCTCACGTGCGTGTGATGCGACCATGCCTAGGCGAGTCCACCCTAGAAATGGGAGGCCACCGGCTTACTGGTGGACCGACGCGATTGCGGACCTGCGCCACGCCTGCCTACGGGCTAGGCGGCGTATGCAGCGAGCACGATTAGAGGAAGAGCGAAACGAACGGCGGGTGGTGTACGCCGCTGCAAAAGCCGCGCTCAAGACCGAGATAAGAGCAAGCAAAAAGGCCTGCTTTGAGGGTCTCTGTCAGAGTGCCAATACGAACCCGTGGGGTGACGCCTACAGGATCGTTATGGCCAAGACGAGAGGTGTGATGGCTCCTACAGAGCAATCTCCAGATATGTTGGAGGGGATCATTGGAGGATTTTTTCCGCGTCATGATCCTAGTCCTTGGCCTCCTTTCGTAGGACAGCCGGGGACTGGGGCTGGCGATGAGGAGAGGGTCACCGATGTGGAACTTGTGGGGATAGCTAAGTCCCTTAGCGTAGGTAAGGCCCCAGGTGCGGACGGAGTTCCGAACCTGGCCTTAAAAGTAGCTATTGCAGAGGCTCCCGAGATGTTCAGGTCTGCTATGCAGAAATGCCTGGATGAGGGAGTTTTCCCAGAAGATTGGAAGAGGCAGAGCCTGGTACTATTGCCAAAGGCGGGGAAACCACCCGGAGACCCGTCGGCATATAGACCAATATGCCAATATGCTTGATTGACACGGCGGGGAAGGTGCTCGAAAAGATCATCCTCAATAGAATGTTGCGGTTCACTGAGGGCGTAAATGGTCTTTCGAGCAACCAGTATGGCTTCCGGAAGGGGAGGTCCACCGTAGACGCTATCTTGTCGGTTACAAAAACCGCCGAGAAAGCACTTGAGCCTAAGAGGAGGACAATTCGCTTCTGCGGGGTAGTGACTCTGGATGTAAGGAATGCATTTAATAGCGCCAGTTGGGCTGCTATTGCCGATACGCTCTTGCGTCTGGGGATACCGGAGTACTTGTATAAGATTCTCGGAAGCTACTTTCAGAATTGCGTACTAGTTTACGACACGGAGGTGGGTCGGAAGTGCTTTCACATAACCTCAGGAGTCCCGCAAGGTTCCATCCTGGGTCCGGTGTTATGGAATGTCATGTACGACGAGGTGTTGAGGTTAGAGTACCCAGTGGGAGTGGTGATTGTCGGATTTGCCGACGACATTACGCTTGAAGTCTACGGTGAAACGATCGAGGAGGTAAAGTTGACTACCAACCACTCGATCAAGGTTGTGGAAGCGTGGATGCGGTCCAGAAAACTGGAGTTGGCTCACCACAAGACAGAGGTGACGGTTGTTAACAACATGCAATCGGCGCAGCAGACGGAGATCAGTGTAGGAGAGTGCACTATCATGTCTAAGCGCTCTGTCAAACACTTGGGCGTGATGATCGACGATAAGCTTACCTTCGGTAGCCACGTCGATTATGCCTGTAAAAGAGCCTCCACAGCTATTGCGGTACTGTCCCGGATGATGTCCAATAGCTCTGTGGTGTACGCCAGTAAGCGCAAGCTTCTGGCTAGTGTTGCTACGTCCATACTTAGGTATGGCGGCCCGGCGTGGGGCACCGCGTTAAGTACTGAATGCTACCGACGGAAGCTGGAAAGTACTTACAGGCTTATGAGCCTGCGGGTTGCGAGCGCGTACCGTACCGTGTCACACGACGCTCTCTGTGTCATTACTGGTATGGTGCCTATCAGCATTCTTATCAGTGAGGACATGGAGTGCTTCGAAATGCGCGGCACAAGAGGCATACGCAGGACTGCCAGGATGGCATCTATGGTCAAATGGCAGCGTGCGTGGGACAGTTCCACCAAAGGAAGGTGGACCCATAGGTTGATACCGAGGGTAGATAGTTGGATTAATAGGCGCCATGGGGAAGTTACATTCCACCTGATACAGGTCCTTACAGGTCATGGTTGCTTCCGACAGTATCTACACCGTTTCGGGCATGCGGATTCTCCCGAATGCCCAGTGTGCAATGGTTTAGAGGAAACGGCGGAACACGTTTTGTTCGTGTGCCCACGTTTTCGCACAATGCGTGACCGCATGCTTGCCACATGCGGGGAGGACACAAACCCGGATAACTTGGTCCAGAGGATGTGTAGGGATGAGTTTGGCTGGAACGCCGTTTCAACGGCTATTACCCATATTGTCTGGGAGCTACAGAGGAGGTGGCGCATAGACTCGGAGAATGTCTAGTCCAGATGCAGTACAAGAGGTGGTCCAGGGGTTCGAAGTCGGCTTCGTAGGTCATACCGGTGCCCTACGGTCGAGATCGACCCTTACAGCGATTAAGTGGCCGCGGAGAGGAAGTCCCGGTAGCGGTGCTGTCGTGGCGTCGGTCTACTGGGTTGGATCCGAGCCCGCGGTTGGAAAGGGGTCCCCGGCAAGGGTCGGGGTAGGTGAGACCCTGCTGTCTGCAACCTACGGATGCATCTGGTAGGGCCTGAAGGGTAGTGATACCCTTCCTTACGGGCAGGTCAGATCGGGTTGCATGTGGGCATCAGTTCTTGATGTCCGCTCAGCAGTAGGGCGCGGGCGGGGTTGACCCTGCCCGCCTTCCGAGGACCATCTTGGATCTAGCTGGGCGTGGTGCAGCGTTTCTTACTCAGCCGCTGGATGCCAGAACAGACGATGTTTGAGCCGCACTTCCTTGGTGAACAGACGCTCGGGTCGTATCTCCTCAATCTAGCTGAAGTCAGAAGGACAACAGTGCCCAGGTTGCACTACCAGCTAAGCACACAACTCTTAGCTGGTGGTCATTGTCATCGCTTGATCCGTGGCAGGAAGAGGTAGGAACTTGTGAGGATCAGAGCTATGTTGGACGCTCTCCTTATCGACTCACCGTTTTGCAGCCCAAAATTTTCAAAATAAAGCAGTCATATTATTCCAGTAACCACTTTACTTGAAAATACTCCCGAGGGACAGAGGCAAACGTGTCGGCGTTGGAGCAGGTGGCCTTGATGTAGATTAGGACGTGTGCCTTCCAGTTTGAAGAGATACTTCTCGTCGTGGTCGGTTGGGAGGGGTTCCGTCCGACGGAGTGTGTGTGTAGGTGATTATGACATTTTTTTTTCTCTCGGCTGAAGGTACAGAAACTACTCTCTGTCGTTTCGAGTCAACAACAAGCCTCTCGTGTGGGAAATGAAGCTGTCTTTAGCATCGTTCTTCAGAAATGTTCAGAAAAGGTGGGTTGGGTAATCGGTGTTGGGAGGATTTCCGCCCTTAACGCCTTTGATGCCGGAAAACAAATTAAACCGCCCGATATTCATAGGCAACCCCATCCTATTAAGGCTGATTGGCATGTAATGTGTCATGTGGGGAGTGCGAGTGATTCTTGCTAATCCCAATGCTTTGTGAAGCATAATTAACCGAATTGGATGTTGGTCGTGGTGGGTTGATTGATGGACGATTAATGTTGCGCTTTATCTGGATTCGTGTTCTACCCCAACAGGCTACGCGCTACGGGAATCAATTTGGATTGATTGGTACGCGGAGAGGCGAGAATGTTGTTCGTTGGATATTGATCAATTGAAACATAACCGTGAGCGGTCGTTCAATAAATCATTGCGTGTTTTCTCATACGGCAAACTACATCCTAGAACAACTTTGATGCTGATAATGGTTCAATGAGAAGCATAACTGCCTTTTAAGTCTTGTTGGCTTGAATTCTATTTTTTTGTCGACAACTTGGATAGAACGTCCAACAAAGGTCTTCTGATCCTCACAAATTTGTACCTCATGCTTCCTTTTGTACATCAATACAACGGCCGCCAAGGGACAATGTTCAAACTGTTATCCTTCTGACTTAAGCCAGATTTTGGAGGTGTGTAGTGAGCGTTGATCTAGCGAATTTGAAATTGATTTAAATCTAGAACATTGTTGTAACGAAGGACTAAGCAATTTTGATGAGAGAATTCATAGCTCTATTGACGGTAAACTCGGATCGAAAGCTTGATTAAGATACTTGTAGAATAGTCTAGCAACCATTTTTTTTTAACTTTTTATCTAAACATTAACTATAAATCTTAACGCCTAGATCTAGTCGACAGTTTGAACCATATTGAATCAAACAGGTTTCATTGATTTGAACCCC
The DNA here is from genome assembly GCF_035046485.1 of Aedes albopictus. NCBI lineage: Eukaryota > Metazoa > Arthropoda > Insecta > Diptera > Culicidae > Aedes > Aedes albopictus. The sequence goes on along the minus strand of NC_085137.1, from coordinate 177,569,796 downwards.
CATTTGATGACGCTCTGTTGATCTTGCTTCATCCCTCTAAAAACCATTTTCCAATCCATCGTTTTTAAAAGCCATCCCAATGACGTTTAATCTTCAACGTCCTCATCAGCGTGCGGTCACATCACCAATCAATCAACCACATCAGCACTCCTCTCAATCACGTGTATGTAGCCCTGGGGTGCGGTCAGCCCCAATCCCGGTTGAAATGCTCTCACCGGACGGACGCGTCAACGATTCCGCCTTGTCTGTTGATCACCAGGTGCAAAAACTCTGACCCTGCTGCCCTTTGACCACATTGAACCCATTGAACTTACCGCTAGAAAGCGTTTCCCTTCCACTTTCCGCTATGCCACTGGATGTTAGCCGCATTGTCATAAGCAAAATACGAACATTCTGGTGAAAAAAAAAATCGACGCTGGAAAAAAACATCTCTTCCTACCAGCCAATTGATGTTGTTCTGGGTTTGCTGTTGCATCGACCAGCAGCAAGCTAAAACCTTGGTTCAATAAAAGCCTTGATGACAAGTGCCCTCGCCCCCTGTCATACTTGGGCTTGACGGCCCAGCATGACGTCGTCGATTGCTGGAGTTGTACGTACTCGTACACGTTCATTGAGTCGCGCCATTTTGCTCGCACACTCCATTCAGGTCATCAGCCAAAGCGTCGTCGTGTTTCCGCCACAGAAAACAGTGATGAAAGCTGAATCGGGAAGATTTCCCTCTATCGATGCGATGGGATATGGTGAATGTAAGCGTGGGCATTCAAAAGCGAGGTCCTCAATTGAAAAGGAAAGGCACGCTCGTTTGTCGCTAGCCTATGGTTGACCATTTTGTATAGGCAGAATTGTCGACAAGAAAAACCGTTGGGGTAATTCACCTATGGTGTGCCCATGTCTTTCGGGGCTGTATGTCTTTCCATAGGTCGTGACTTTCATACTTTTTTACTGAATAACTTTTTGCCTTTCTCGTATACCAAAGGGTGCTGAAAGGCTATATGTTCACTCAAAAAACGAATTTTCAATAGAAGGCTCGGAGTGTCAAGTTCGACGAATTGAGATGATGTATTTTTTTTTTCTTCTAAACCATAGGGGGGAAAATCTGCTCAACAGACACCCTAACAGGAAGGTTAGGGTAGTGTGGGGTTAATGCCGTCTTCTACAACACTAGTAAAAGCCAGGACTACTCTCTCCTCGACCCACTAAAACACATTCCTATGGTCGCCAAACCCTAGGTCTCTCCGGAACCACCAAGAAGGTATTGCTTCAGAGAGGGGCTAGTGCACATCGCACCCTCAAGGTTAGCTGCGTAGCCTAGCAGCAACGAACATCGATGACTCGCTCTGGAGAGTCCATCACGGTAACGTGCTGGCGCTTAGCCAGTTTCCCGAGTGGTCCTCGCCAATCCCTTTGTCCTCGGAAGGCGGGCAACGTCAACCCCGCCCGTGCCCAACTGCTTTGCAGACATCAAGAACTGATGCCCACGTGCAACCCGATCTGACCTGCTGAAGGCAAGGGTATCACTACCCTTCAGGCCCTATCAGCTGTACCAGAAGGTTGCTGACAGCAGGGTCTCCACCTGCCCCGACCCTTGCCGGAGACCCCTAACCAACCGCGGGCTCGGATCCAACCCAGAAGACCGACGCCACGACAGCACCGCTACCGGGACTTCCTCTCCACGGCCACTTAATCGCTGTAAGGGTTGATCTCGACCGCAGGGCACTGGTATGACCTACGAAGCCGACTTCGAACCCCTGGACCACCTCTTGTACTGCATCTGGACTAGCCATTCTCCGAGTGCACGCGCCACCTTCTCTGTAACTCCCAGACGATATGGGTGATAGTCGTTGAAACGGCGTTCCAGCTAACCTCATCCCCACACATCCACACATCCTCTGGACCAAACTGTCCGGAGTTGTGTCCTCCCCGCATGTGGCAAGTATTCGGTCACGCATTGTGCGAAAACGCGGGCACACGAACAAAACGTGTTCCGCCGTTTCCTCTGAACCATTGCACACTGGGCATTCAGGAGAACCCGCATGCCCGAAACGGTGTAGATATTGTCGGGAGCAACCTAACCTGTAAGGACCTTATGGCGCCTATTAATCCAACTATCTACCCTCGGTATCAACCTATGGGTCCACCTTCCTTTGGTGGAACTGTCCCACGCACGCTGCCATTTGACCATAGATGCCATCCTGGCAGTCCTGCGTATGCCTCTTGTGCCGCGCATTTCGAAGCACTCCATGTCCTCACTGATAAGAATGCTGATAGGCACCATACCAGTAATGACACAGAGAGCGTCGTGTGACACGGTACGGTACGCGCTCGCAACCCGCAGGCTCATAAGCCTGTGAGTACTTTCCAGCTTCCGTCGGTAGCATTCAGTACTTGGCGCGGTGCCCCACGCCGGGCTGCCATACCTAAGTATGGACGTAGCAACACTAACCAGAAGCTTGCGCTTACTGGCGTACACCGCAGAGCTATTGGACATCATCCAGGACAGTGCCGCAATAGCTGTGGAGGCTCTTTTACAGGCATAATCGACGCGGCTACCGAAGGTAAGCTTATCGTCGATCATCACGCCCAAGTGTTTGACGAAGCGCTTTGACAGGATAGTGGACTCTCCTACACTGATCTCCGTCTGCTGCTCCGACTTCCGGTTGTTAACAACCGTCACCTCTGTCTTGTGGTGAGCCAGCTCCAGTTTCCTGGACCGCATCCACGCCTCCACAACCTTGATCGAGTGGTCGATAGTCAACTTCACCTCCTCGATCGTTTCACCGTAGACTTCAAGCGTAATGTCGTCGGCAAATCCGACAATCTCCACTCCCACTGGGTACTCTAACCTCAACACCTCGTCGTACATGACATTCCATAACACCGGACCCAGGTTGGAACCTTGCGGGACTCCTGAGGTAATGTGAAAGCACTTCCGACCTACCCCGGCAATAGCAGACCAGCTGGCGCTATTAAATGCATTCCTTACATCCAGAGTCACTACCGCGCAAAAACGAATTCCCCTCCTCTTAGGCTCGAGTGCTTTCTCGGCGGTTTTTGTAACCGACAAGATAGCGTCTACGGTGAACCTCCCCTTCCAGAAGCCGTACTGGTTGCTCGAAAGACCATTTTCGCCCTCAATGAACCTCAACATTCTATTGAGGATGATCTTTTCAAGCACCTTCCCCGCCGTGTCAATCAAGCATATTGGCCTATATGCCGACGGGTCTCCGGATGGTTTCCCCGCCTTTGGCAATAGTACCAGGCTCTGCCTTTTCCAAGCTTCTGGGAAAACTCCCTCGTCCAGGCATTTCTACATAGCAGACCTGAACATTTCGGGAGCCTCTGCAATAGCTACTTTTAAGGCCAGGTTCGGAACTCCGTCCGGACCTGGGGTCTTACCTACGCTAAGGGACTTAGCTATCCCCGCAAGTTCCACATCGGTGACCCTCTCCTCTTCGCCAGCCCCAGTCCCCGGCTGTCCTACGAAAGGAGGCCAAGGACTAGGATCATGACGCGGGAAAAGTCCTCCAATGATCCCCTCCAACATCTCTGGAGATTGCTCTGTAGGAGCCATCACACCTCTCGTCTTGGCCATAACGATCCTGTAGGCGTCCCCCCACGGGTTCGTATTGGCACTCTGACAGAAACCCTCTAAGAAGGCCTTTTTGCTTGCTCTTATCTCGGTCTTAAGCGCGACTTTTGCAGCGGCGAACACCACCCGCCGTTCGTTTCGCTCTTCCTCTGATCGTACTCGCTGCATCCGCCGCCTAGCCAGTAGGCAGGTGCGGCGCAGGTCCGTAATCGCGTCGGTCCACCAGTAAGCCGGTGGCCTCCCATTTCTAGGGTGGACTCGTCTAGGCATGGTCGCATCACACGCACGTGAGAGCACCGCTACCAGCTCGTCGTCGTCTGAGTCGATTAAGTTTCACTCACGGCGGAGCGCCTCCCTAAATATTTCTTCGTCGAAGTATGATGTCTTCCACCTGCGAGGGCTTGGCCTTGGCCTAGCCGCCTCTTCTTCTATCCGCTGTCTGCTGTTGTTGTAGTCGATACTGTAACGAACCGCCAGGTGGTCGCTGTGAGTGTAGCCATCATCTACTCTCCAGTTCGAACTACTTGTTAGGCCAGGACTACAAAAGGTCACGTCAATAAATGACTTCGCTCCGTTTCGACTATAAGTACTCTTGGTACCGACGTTAGCCAAGTCGACATCTAAGATGGCCAGTGTTTCTAGCAGGATCTGACCCCGCTGGTTCGTGAAACGGCTTCCCCATTACACAGCCCAGGCATTAAAGTCACCCGCTATTACCACCGGCCTTCGCCCTGCTAGCACGGTCGTTAGGCGGTCCAGCATTTGCGTGAACCGCTCGATCGGCCACCGCGGAGGCGCATAACAGCTACAGAAGAAGACCCCGTTTACTTTGGCGACCACGAAGCCCACATAGGTAGTAGACACCAACTCCTGGACGGGGTATTTACCCGTCGTCCATATCGCCGCTATTTTTCTGGTCCCATCCGCGACCCAATTGCCGCTGCCGGCGGGTACTCGGTATGGGTCCGATATGATGGCGATATCCGTCTCCCACTCAGAAGCCTGACAAAGCAGTTGATGAGCCGCATCGCAGTGGTTCAGGTTCAGCTGCGTTACCTGCACTGTGATTTGTTGTTCACTGCGGCTTTCTTGAAGGCCGGGCACCCTGGACCATCGGATGTCTGTTGTTCGAGGATTTCCCAGTACAGATTATGCAGATGGGCGGACTCGTGCTGCTTTGGGCCTTATGACCTTCAGCGCCGCATCGCCTACACAGTTTGCGCCTGTTGGGGCCTTTGCAGTCCCTCGACTTGTGTCCTGGTTCCAGACACCTGAAGCAAACCTCTGGTGGCTCGTGGAATGTCAGGTGACATACACACCAGCCCACCTTTATACTCCCTACTTTAACGTACCCAGCACCCATTTAAAATACACGGTGTAGAAAAAAGCAAAAAGTTTGCCGGCCACATAACGGTTAACGGGCTTTTTAACATCCGCCACAAGTAGCCGAACCAAAGCTATCTGTGTCCCTGCTGGCCCTTTCCGTAGCTTAACGGCTGCGTCGGCCACCTGCACATCGCTCTGTTGCCGCAGTGCCGTGACGAGCTTTTCCACTTCGGTGATCTCGTCAATGTCCTTGACCTTCAGAGTCGCCTCATGTGTCAGAGCCTTTACCTGCACACCCTCACCAAGGACCTCTTCTGCCAGCCTCTTATAGGCGGTGCCCTTGTGCTCCTTCTGGCGCTTCAGCTCCAGGATCATCTCGCCCGTACGAGTACGTCTAATATTGCGTACGTCGGCTCCAAGACCCTCAAGCTTGGCATCGCTTCGCATCGTCTTCAAGACGTCCGAGTACTTGGACTGTTCCGTCTTGATGACGCTATCGTTGCCTTTCTCGCGCCTGGCACCTGCTCTCCTACGCCTTGGCTTGGCTTACTTCTACCTGTGGATTCACCTTCTTCTTCCTCTTCCGCTCTACCTTCGTCCAAGGGGGGTAACCCTGGCTGGGGTCCGACCTTCCGGCATTATTACCGACTTTCGGGGTAATGATTCGCCTGGCCTTGCGGGCACCACCAGACAGCTCCTCGCCTGACGGTTGCCTCGCCCGCTTCTGCGATTGCTTGCCCCGTTTGACGCGAGCAGTCGCTTCCACCTTTTTCGGACTTCCTGCGAAGGAGAAGGCCTCCGTTTGTGTGAACTTCGGCACTTTCTCAATTGCAGGCTCCGCTGCTGCCGCAGTCAGCAATGCGAGTGCCGCGTGCTCCTGCTTGGCATCGTCGATCGACACTCAAAGTCGAAGCAAGGCCGTTTTCAGTCGAACATAGTTCGACTTAGTGGACGCAAAGTCGATGATTTTGCCAAGCTGCTGCTCAGCCACCTCTATTGCGGACCGTCCTTTTGATTCTTGGTTAACGGCCCTCAAAGTGGACTGAAGTACCCGCACGCTTGAGCTGCGTTCGAAAATCCCAGCGCCTATCTTCTCACTTCTCCTTGTCGGAGATCTCATCAACCCGCTTCTTGCGAAGGGGTTGATCGCACCACTACTTCCAACTAAATTTTGATTTCTTGAATTTTTGCTCATATTTTCATCCCACGAGTCGCACGGGAAACAAAGTCCACCAGAGTCCGCCAGAGCCCTGCATTAACGCGGTAAGGGACAGCTTACTGTGGGGGGTGCCCAGGTACCCCACAGGATCCGTTAAAGATCGAGCATCTTTTTCACCCCCTTGATCACTCATTCCTCAACACGGGTCACTTGACACCTTGAATTGGGGTTAGTAGTCCTATTCTTAGCCGGCGACTACGCGGCTGACTCGCAAGCGGGCTGGTGCATCAGGCCCCAGGACTTTCGTCCCTGTGTATGTGTGTTTGTGTGTATGTATGGTTGTGTAAAAAAAAAAGTCACTCACTTTTATGGCACTTCCCATTGACCGATTTTACGGATTAAGCACGAATCGAACCGGAATTTTACCGCATTGTTTGCTATTGCAAATGGTTAGGATCGGTCAAGGCGTTCCGAAGTTATGGCCATTGTAGTGATCCGGACCAGCACCGGTGGAACTGGTCATATATGTATAAAACTGAACCAAGCCCCATCATGCGACACATCAAGCTGCGCCGATTTTTGTAACCTTTAGCATGGTTGACGAATTTTGTGCAGAAATTAATACTGGAGACCAGAAAATCCCCAATATCGTCCCAATATTCAAGATGGCGACCAGAATATCCAAGATAGCGGTCTAAAATCTAAGATGGCGGTTGAAAATTTTGGTCCTTGAACCATGCAATATGGGTATATTTTGTATGAGGAAGGTGCCCAGAACTCAAAAATGGCCACCAGAATATCCAAGATGGCGGTCAAATATCCAATATGGCGGCTCCAAATTCAAGATGGCGGCTATTTAATGGAGTTTAATTCCCTAAAACCATGCCATATGTGTATATTTTGTATGGAGAAGATGTCCGGAGTCCCAAAATGGCGGACAGAATATCCAAGATGGTGGATTAAAATTCAAGATGGTGGCTCAAAATTCAAGATGGCGGCTCTTTAATGGAGTTTTAGGCCCCGAACCATGCAATATGGGTATATTTGGTATGGAGAAGATGTCCGGAGTCCAAGATGGCGGTCTAGAATTCAAGATAACGGCTCAACATTCAAGATGGCGGTTGTTTAATAGAATTTAAGGCCCTAAATCCATGCAATATGGGTATATTTGGTATGAGAAAGATGTCCGCAGTCCGAAATGGCGACCAGAATGTTCAAGATGGCGGCTTCAAATTCAAGATGGCGGTTATTCAATATAGTTTATGACCCTAAAACCATACAATATAGGTATATTTGGTATGGGGAAGAAGTCCGGACTCCAAAAATGGCAGTCAGAATATCCAATATGGCAGTCTAAAATCAAAGGTGGCTGCTCAACATTCAAGATGGCGGCTGTTTATTGGAGTTTAAGGCCCTAAAACCATGCAACATGGGTAAATTTGGTATGGAGAAGATGTCCGGAGTCCAAAAATGACGACCAGAATATCCTAGATGGCGGTTCAATATCCAAAATGGCGGGATGCTAACATAAGGCTGAATGCGCAAAAGGCTGAACACAAAAGGCTGAATGCACAAAAGGCTGAATTTGCGAAAACGCACAAAAGGAGTTATAGTACCTCTTCTTCTTCTTTTAATGGCGTAACGTCCCATCTGAGACAAAGCCTGTTTCTCAGCTTCTATACGCAGTTCTACAGTTATTAATTGAGAGCCTTATCTGCCAATGACCACTTTGCGTTTGTATATCGTGTGACAGGCAAGAAGATACTTTATGCCCGCGGTAGTTAAGGAATTTTCCATTACAAAAAGTTCCTGGTCCGAGCGAGAATCGAACCTGTCACGCTCAGCATGACTACCTGTTCGCTAACCACATCGGCTACATATATCCCATCTACTCCCCGCTGCATACGCTCGTCTAAGTATGCAGAATTGATCAAGGAAAATTGCAACTAATAACAAACTTGAGTAATCACCGTGCAATATGAAAATTGCAACTGCCAAAACATTAGCGCCATAATGATATGTGTATAGTCAAATTGTATGAAAAACAACAATTTTGTTCGAAATTCGTTCGAAGAAATCGACAAATAATGAAAATGCCATTAATATGAAAATGAGAGCTCAATAATGTTTCAGTATATTAATTTAGGCTAAATCTAGCAATTTTTGCCAAGTATTTTCAAATATGGACCACTGTGTTGCCTTCGGTGCCGCATATCCTACACACAGTTTGTTGCTTTCAGGGCCTTTGCAGTCCCATGACTTGTGCCCTGGTTTCAGACACCGCGAGTTTCTCGCGATTGGCCACCACCATTAACTTCCGTAGTCTAATAAGGGCCTGCTAATATTAGACTTCGCGGATGCAAAGTCAATTATGGAGTCAAGCTGCTGTGCGGCCACCTCCATCGCAGAGAGCCCATCTTGAATATTGTTAAAAGCCCTCATTAACCACACTCCGTCCAATACATAGCCAAAACTATCCGGGGAGAAAATGAAGTTACTGACGCTGGCACTACGTGCACAGCTCCATGCTGTGTCTGTTGCGCAGGCTCCCTCGATCACTTAGTCATCGGCACGGGTCGCTCGATACCTTGAACTGGGGTTAGTAGTCCTAATCTTAGCCGGCAACTACACGGCTGACTCGCACAAGGTGGGAGGTCATAGTCCACGGGCTACCGATAGCTTTTTTTTTTAGGGTTATCCATGACAGCATTCAGTCGTTAAAATATTTTCTGTTAGCACGTTACATTCGATCATGGTGAGCTTATGAACTTGTGTCCCACAGTTATCCTCACATCACAAGACTTCTACTTCATGAGCGTGGCGTGGGCATGAGCGTTCAGCATAAAACCATCGCCACAGTGACACGAAGTGATGTTTGCCGATAATTGTTATACCTTTCAGTTTTCGATGGAAAGATAATACCACGGCTTGCTATTTTGTTACAACAAGAACGATAACATCCGTCCGCGTAGGTAGTCGTAAAGTGCCAATGCATGAATGGAGCTTGATGATGCTGTACGTTGTTGTTATGAAAACCAACCGACACGATGCCAATGCTGGTTTTCCTAGCGTATAAAGAATCTTTCCGTTTGGTTTTGACTGCGTGTGACAACGGCAATGGTGACGGTTTGCTACTGAAGCTTTCAAAATAGAATCAATCTGAATCAAACAACTTATATGGAAATTGGTAAGAAACTTGACATAAAATGGAAATATTTGTTTTAATTTCTCCTACTTCTTATTCATCATCTCTCTCTCTCTTCATCATCTTAAAAAGTGCAAAATATTGCAACATAAGATTTTGTTATTAACCCTAAAAGGGATACCTGGGGTCCATTGGACCCCAGGCGCCTTTCAGAGCTCGTCTTTGATGGAACACACTCAGCGAGGTGACGAAACTGAGGCCATGAAGGGTTAATTTCAATTATCATTTATGTGTTTTACGGGCTTGGTGGTCTAGTGCCTACCGCTTCTGATTCAAATGCAGAACCCAGTCAAGACGAAGTCGTATATGATGTTGAATAAGATGCAAAAGTGGAGGCCATATGCGTACATGCTTCCATTTAACAGTGTGTAAAGTATACGCAAATCGCCTCCACTTTAGCATCCTATTCAACAGCATATGCAATCGTGTGTTGACTGGGACGGTCCTGGGTTCAATCCCAGGCCCGTACTTTTCCTTCTATTTTGTATCTTTCTATTTACCTTCATCGACACGAATGCCACTCTAGTGGTAAAGTGTCTTTAATAAACTAATAATAATAATATTTACTTTCCCTTTACTACATATACAACTCTGGTATATTCATAATTCCATAGTCTTCGCTAGAACATAAACGGGTTGAAAAAGCCTTTTCTTTTTCTTCCAACTGTAATAGTACAGTGTGAAGCTATTATGTAACGCCTACAAGTTATGTAATTAAATGAACTGTGCTGCTTAGCCTTCAGTTCAGAGTAACAATTACACAATCTATCATCTGAATATATCCATGGATCACATCGACCAAAAGTCACTCCCAGATTTCGCATCCTACTCTACTCACAAATAACCCATCTGTGCTGGTTGTGGGGACACAGAGCTCGGTCTCTAATAGCAACAACCACTACACTCTAACATTCATTTCCTTTCCCAACTGACTGTAAGGACTTTGCTAGTGCCGGTATTGATCCAAAATGTATGAGTTGCTTAAATTACGGTTTGAGAAGTGGATTGCCACAGCCCCTTCTTCAGTTGCTTGAATCGAAATGCAATTGTTACTAGCGCAGATCAATCACGGATGAGCAACCATTGACATGTACAGTCAGTCTCAGCTAAGCTAAGCTAATTGCAATTATCACTTCTATGTTTTTTTAATAATATTGAACACATATTTTACAATCCTAATGAAGGTAACTCATATTACTTTAACTGAATGGTCTGTCGTTAGTTTTTTTCTCTAGTGTTCTCAATTTGTGTCGAGCCATTTGTGGCTTGGTACCAATATTATTGAATAGGAAGCTTAACACGCTTGTATTGTATACCAAAGCAAATAACAAGTCCGATCCGTTCCAACAGCATAGATAATAAATAAAGTTGTGGGTACTCCAACAATCGAACCAGTGCGATGTTGTGTAATTGCAGCAACGCACCGTCGACAACGTGTGTCCTACACGCCTATGCAATAGGCACACGAGTCGCATCGTATAGCACAAGCCCTCCGTTTGCTGGCACAGAGGATTCTCTAACATATTGGCGTCTCTTCGTCGTCGTCGTCGTTGGGAAATGTGCCATATCGGGTAAATGCTATGAGGCTGCTCAGCGAGCTCATCAGCGCTTTTATACGGCACATTGAGTTTAACGAGGATCAATTACGCACAATAAATGAACCTCGCTATTCCGTTCGCCACGGCCAGTTTACATGATAGCTTTTCCTCGCGTGCCATGGATGGGCATGGGTGAGTCTCGGTGTGTACATGGACGATCATTTTAATGGGAGTTTCAGGATTCCGTAAAACGTACAACGGAAAATCTTCTCGATTTACAAAAATGTTTCTTTGTTTTTTTATGGATTCATAGATCTTGAAATTATTACAGTTTTTGTTCAGTCCAAATCATTCTTCAACTCTACCATAGATTTACTGTGGGGTCGGGCTAAATTGAAAAATCTCTTCGGGATATAATTTCCCAAGTGAAAAGCGATCTACTAGTCGAAATAAGTAATCTGTGCAAAAATGGGCGATCACTTTTCACTTGGGAAATCATATCCCGGAGAGATTTTATTTAAATAGTCCCACCACATAGTAGAGATGAAGAATGATTTGGACTGAATAAAAAATAACACTAGGTATCAAGCCCGTCATACTTTTGCATACTGCCTGCCTTCTGTGTTTTTGACATGCAGTTCTGTAGGTATCAGGTATCAGAAGGCCGGCTCCAGCGGCACGTTATCCTCCATTTGGGACATTTGTGCCATCGCTATACATATAAGCCTATTAGATCATTTACCTGAGGGAATGGGACAAGGGAAGGAATGGGATTAGGAAAGGGAAAGGTAATGAAATAGGAAGGGGTGCCCTAGAAGAGGGAATGAACGCATAAGCGCAATGCGAGCTCATAGCCCATACCACAACGGGTTCAATCAGTGCCCTGAAAAGGACATTGTAAAACGCATAAGCGTAAAGAAAGCCTATAGCTCATTGGAGGTAGCTTGTAACGTCATGCCTCTTTCAATATGGCATTGAAAGGCACGTCATCGAAAGTATCCTCAATATTCAAGAAATCACCCAAGCAAAAACTACGTTTGAGCGAGTACTTTCTTGAAAACGTATACAACTTTGTGTAAAAGGCCTTCTGTGTTTTTGACATGCAGTTCTGTAGGTAAGTTAACCCTTCCGATTAAATTGAATTAAATTGCATTAAATTGATTATTGCATTAAATTGAAAAAGTAATGGGATGCACATGAAAAATAAATAAATTTACAAAAAAATCATAGAATGAATGAAATCGCTATAACTTTTTTTCTTATTATTAATTTCAAAGCAAGTCAACTGTTTTTCAAAGTTCATTATATTAGTCCTAAATGATCAAAAATTAATTGCATTCGGTTCATTGATTCCAGGGATATAACAGCTCAAAATTGGCTATCGGATAATTATACCTTTTTCTAGAATCTTTATAACTTTGTGTAGAATGGCCCGAACTTTTCCAAATTTTGTCCACTGATACACAACTAGTTGATGAACTTACAATAAAAATTTGAGAATATTTGATGCCCTTTTCGAAAAGTTACACCGAGTTGAACACTTTTTGAAAAGTGAAAATTTTACCTGTCCCAGTTATTTTGAGTATCCCCTGTTCAGCATAATAGTAGATCGCCCAGAAATTTTATTTCGATTGGACATTTGGTTACAGAGATATCTTTCGAAGAGTACTTAGGATTTATACAACTAAACCTTTTGAGATTTTGACCAAGTGTATCATAACAAATATCTCAGCCGTCTGTCAACCGATTTCGGTTCTCCTGGCGCCAATTGAAAGCTACAACATTCTAGTAGAACCCCAAACAATTTCATTTGGATTGAACATTTGGTTACCGAGATATCTTTCAAAGAGTACTTGGGAGTAATACAGGTTAACTTTTTGAGAAATTTTTGACCAAGGGTACCATAACAAATATCTCAGCCGTCTGTCAACCGATTTGGGTTCTCTAAGCACCAAATGAAAGCTACAATATCCTTGTTAAAGGCCCTGAAATTTTATTTCGATTCGACATTTGATTACTGAGATATCTTACGAAGAATATTTCAATAAATTCTTTTTTGAACAGCCAAAATAACTAGCTAATGCCAAAACTGATTAACACCATAACCATGTATACCAAGTACTTCGGAGCTAATTTAATTGACTGATTAAGAGATATTAGACAAAGTGTATCTCGCTGATTTTCTTACCCATTTGTTAATCGATTCAAGATCTTTTAGCAGTTAACAAAAGATACAATATTCCAGAATATGTAAGCTATTTTTTAACATTCCATACAAGATTCTAGGAGGTGTCTGGCATTCCTGGTAGTTAAGTGGACCATGGACCATGATGCTATTTTGGAAACCAATCCACTAGATGCCAAATCCACAATATTTTCTATTATTTTTGGTCAATTACCGTGATTTCGGGTGAAATTGATCATTTTTCACAGTTTTTGGCTTCTAATTTTTGAATAGTTATCGATATGGTCAAACTCAATGCTTTAAAACAAGTACGACCACGGGTTTCATCAGTCAACGAGGTTGAAACTTTTACTGCAAATGATTTTATTGCAATACATATCATTCAAAATAAAAAAATCAGAAATTTTAGTTTCGGGGTGAAATTGATCAGTCAGTGAAATGTCTTTGTAAGTGTTGAAAATAAATTTTCCATCTGAATTAACCACCCCAGAATGCGAAAAGCTTTGTTAAACTTGTACAAGTTTAGTAAATTCTTAATTATTTAAATTTAAAAGTTGATAAAATCTAAAGAAATCGCCTAAAAGTATGCAATTTTCATACTAAAAACCCTAATTAATCCACCTAGCGGTGATGATGCCTTTCTCGTGCTTTAAAATATCCTTTCAACAAAACTCAAGCGACGTGTTGATGACATTGACATAAATACAAAATGGAAACTGCTTGCAAAATCTACTACATTTTATATTAGCAGAACATCCAATATTCAGAAAATATAAGACAACGATCCAAAATTCAAACCAAACAAGTGTTATGAAGCCGTAAAATTTCGGTCATCATTTTTTGACTCCGGATATCTACCCCAACTAAACTAAATGACATCTTGAACATTGAGACACCATCTTGGATGTTCTGGTATTCATTTTTGGATTCTGCACCTAAAATGCACCTAAACCGCTATCTTGGATACTCTGGTGGACTCCGAACATATTTCCCATGCCAAATACACTTATTTTACATAGTTTTAGAGCTCAAAATTCATTAAAACAGCCGCCATCTTCTGTTGATGCGATCAAATTCTTATATTTCCATTCAACGTTGACCCATCCTGCAATAAATTTATACCTTAGGAATCTGGAATGGTACGATTTGATGAGATCGCTTTAGATTTGTCTATATTTTGTTCACTTTCATATATGAGAACTTAGACCTATTCGTCACTGTTGTTCATACCTAACGTTTATCAGGCCATTAAACAAAGCCACGATTTAATTTTTCACATGAACGTTGGTTCTGCTACACAACAGCTAGTCTGTAATGTGATCTAAGGCTATTTTCTTGCTAACCGTTCATTAGATTATCAAAAAATCTGCGATCTGATGTGTCGTATGTATGGGTTTGGTTCATTTTTATATTTGGTAATTTCCGGTGGTATACCCGGATCTGATTCCATGATACTACCGGTTGTCCCAGTTATGGTCTGAGATTATTTTATTGCTAATTCTTCACCTTCACCTAATCACCGCGATTTGATGTATCGCATGTATGGGTTTGATTCACTTTTACTTCTAATCACTTTCGAAGCCACAGCTGAACCCGCAACACTACCGGGAATCTAATGTGGTCTGACCCTATTTTTCCATCAGGTTGTCGATAAGTCGTGATCAGTCTTGTTAGAGATCACAGTCATTTGAACCTTTTCGTCGATATTGGGCTTCCTTTGTCTCCGACATTCGCAACACAAGCAATCAAACTACTGTTCGAAACAAAAATGTCAAACGAATGCACTTCACGACGATAGCGGCTTCAGGAGACGGTTCGGCTTTCGTTATTCCTGTCTTCTTCCATAATAAGAGCTATATTACCCATCTATGTGTCGTATTCAATGCAACATGCAAGAATAAACTAATATTAACATTCATAATCGGAATTGGCTGAAAATCTATGCGTAAAGCTAGAATTAGACAAATGTCATCGTGTCAGATGACATTAATTTGACCCTCGTGTTGTGTGTAAGAGGTAACGGTAGCGCACGAATGTAACAAAGCAAGCTGACACACGACTGCGGTAGTGAAATGAAGGTAGTAAAAAGTGTCGAATGTCATCAAGACTGGTCGTGACTTGATGTACCGCATCCATGGGTTTGGTTGAATTTTACATTTTACTACCCGGATCTGATTCCGGGTAACTACCGGCTGAACCAAATATGGTCTGACACTATTGTCTTGTTAACTGTTCATCGGTTAAGGGAGCGTCCATAAATTACGTCACGCTTTAAGGGGGTAGGGGGGGGGGGGGGGGTGTTCAGGAAAGTATGACGACTCATACAAATATTTCAGACGTCCCATACAAAAAGTGTGACATAGGAGGGAGGGGGGGGGGTTGAAAATGACCAATTTTTGCGTGACGTAATTTATGGACGTTCCCTATCCAAAAACGTTGCAAATTGAAGGTGTCACATGCAGGGTTTGACAATTTCGACGGGACTCTCAGAACCAATTCCGGAACACTACCAGTTGTCTCTTGTGTGATCTAAGGCTATTTTCTGACTAACTGTTCATCAGGTTATCGCAAAAGCCACGATTTGATGTGTCACATGCCTGGATTTGGTTTACTTTTATATTTGGCCTCTTCCGGCCACTCAAAACCGATTCCGAAACACTTGCTGACCTGGTTGCATTAGGTAATCTAAAAAGCCGCTATTTGATGTGACGCATGCACGGGTTTGTTTCTCTTTCAGATTTGACCACTTCGGCGGGAACCCCGGAACCGTTTCTGGAACACTACTGGTTCAGAAATGGTCTGAGATGATTTTCCTGCTCATTGTCCATTAGGTAATCGAAAATGCCGTGATTTGATGATGCAACACATGGGTTTGGTTCAATTGTATATTTGGCCACTTCCAGCGGGACGCCTAGAACCGGTTCCGGAACATTACCGGTTCAGTTATGGTCTGAGACTATTTTCCTGCTTACCGCTCATCAGGTAATCGAAAATGCCGTGGTTGGATGTGTCGCATGCATGGGTTTGGTTCAATTGTATTTTTGGCCACTTCCAGTGGAACGCCTAGAACCGGTTCCGGAACACTACCGGTTCAGATATGGTCTGAGATGATTTTCCTCCTCATTGTCCATCGGGTCATCGAAAATGCCGTGGTTTGATGTGTCGCATGCATGGGTTTGGTTCAATTGCATATTTGGCCACTTCCGGCGGGACACCCGGAAACGGTTCCAGAACACTACCGATTCAGATATGCTCTTAGACTGTTTTTCTGCTTACCGCTCTTCAGGTTATCGAAAATGCCATGGTTTGATGTGTCGCATGCATAGGTTTGATGCGTTTTCATATCTGGTCCCTTCCTGGGGTACCGTTCCGGAACACCTAAATGGCCATAACTCCGGAACGGCTGGACCAATCCGAACCATTTTCAATAGGAAACAATGGGACCAGATTCCCCGCCGAATGAACCGTCGGTCGTTAAAATCGGTTGAGGTTTACTGCCAAAAAGTGATGTGAGTTTATTTGTACACACACACACACACATACACACATACATACACACATACATACACACATACAGACATCATCTCAATTCGTCGAGCTGAGTTGATTGGTATATGTGACTCGACACTCCGAGCCTTCTGTCAAAAAGTCATTTTTGGAGTGAACATATAGCCTTTCCAGTACACTTAGTGTACGAGAAAGGCAACAAGTCATTACTTTATCAAAAGTACATTTTTATGCATAAATAGAAATATTTATAGAACTTTTGATGACGAAATCTGGTTTAGCGAGCACTTGGCAGGTATAACCATTCATTCGAATATTTATTCCGTCTGCAATACAGCTACGGTAACTAAAGTTTGAAAGTGTCTTTGAAATTCGCCAAACACGCAGTTTCGGAAAATATCAAATTTAAACCGAAATATATAACTAATTAGCTGTGTCACATGTAAACTCATCATTCAGTAACCCTTGAGCCAGATGTTGGTGATTTTCTAGAAATTGGATTAAGTCTAAAGCTTTATTTTTGACGAATAAAAATTGCCCTCACGTCGATCAATTTCACCCCACTGATCAATTTCACCCGAAATCACGGTACGCAAAATAAATATGTTAAATACAAATAATACAACAATAATTTTAATAAGTGTAAGAAGGGTTCTGTTCACCATAGGTGGATTAAATCGTTTTTTTTTTCAATACATTTCCGCTTTTTTCTCATGAATATTGAAAGTTGCATGTTTACAAGGTCAGGTACAAGTTCCAGTTTGCCTTAAACTCTATGTCACATATTTCTCTTCTAGCAGAAACAAAATAATATGATTTGAGTTCAGGAAAGAAAAGTTCGAGTGATTTTATTGACGATAAACACAATTCAACTATCTATTATGATACCACTGAACATCACCTTCACCAGCTAACGTGGCTGATCACCAAATCAGACTAAACCTTAATGTTAGAATGAATTCACCTACTCTCCCGTTTACACTATTGAAAAGCTGCCTCATTTTTCTAAGCCTGTCATCTTTGTAAAAAATCCAGCTACTTTCCTACAGTGAAGTTTAACCCTTCGGGGACGGATGGGTCATATGTGCCCGGTCGAGAAAATCGACCATCACAAACGTGTTCTAGACCAGTGAGGTTGAATCCAGAAAGGTGAAAATTCCGTCTCCAAAGGGTTAATACAAATTTTCTTCTTTGGCCGCAGGAATTTGTCGTGTCTCTCTTCAAACTAGTGTTTTTTGAACACTTCCACTATTATTAATTGAAGTGCATTGCATTCTTTGTTTGAGGCATAACTTTTCCATATCAGGTTTTGTTCGGCAATCTTATTTTGTTATGATCCTGCTGTTGGTATATTGTCTTTAAATAACATTTTGTTAAGATGTTTTGCTGTAGAACAAGTTCTGTTATTATTGTATTGCATCACCAGAGTGCACCATTATTTCATCATCAATAGCGTAATAATAAAGTTTTGCAATCACAACTACACCATGCGAGATTTACAGCAAAAAAAAAAAGTTAACATTTGCTGATTTCCATACAAAAAGTAATGATTGGAGTCTATATATATTCGGTGTCTATGAATCGGTTAAGCTAAAGTTTTGACACGGAACTAAGAATTGCTTGTAATTTTTATTTCTATTTAGTTCGATCCATTTCAATGGAAAAAATATAAAATTTCTGTTGATTCTATTTTGGAAATAATAAAGTGAACAACCATGATCCACCGTATCTCATAAACAAAATTTATTTTAAAATTATTTCAAGGCCGTTTGGTCCAGGAAGACTGGAAGCGTGTCATTCTCTTTGAATAACTGACTAATGAGTTATAGTGGTTTATGGGCTTAGTCATGGCTGTTTCTTCTTCTTCTTCTTGGCGTAACGTCCTCACTGGGACAAAGCCTGCTTCTCAGCTTAGTGTTCTATGAGCACTTCCACAGTTATTAACTGAGAGCTTCCTCTGCCAATGACCATTTTGCATGTGTATAACGTGTGGCAGGCACGAAGATACTCTATGCCCAAGGAAGTCAAGGAAATTTCCTTTACGAAAAGATCCTGGACCGACCGGGAATCGAACCCGTCACCCTCAGCATGGTCATGCTGAATACCCGTGCGTTTACCGCCTCGGCTATATGGGCCCTCATGGCTGTTTATTACTTTTTATTTTCAAAATGGAACCATCAGATATTCATTTTTTTTTCTTGAACCTAGGGGTTACATACCTACTATGCGAGCATAAACAATCTTTGTTATGATTCTGATATTGTAACTCATTTTGCATCCATATTGATATCAATAACTTTTTAATTTCAAAATTTGTTATTGAAACATTGTATAAATTTACTGTTATTAAGTTGTTATGAAACTAACACAACCTGTTATTTAACTGGTCTTCCAGGAACATTTTTTTGTTATGATTTTTGTTATTTTGCCGCTTATGACAGACAAGTTTATAACATGGTATGTGATGTTAATAACATGAAAATAACTCTTTGCTTTACTCAGTTATTTGCCAAAATAAAACATTTTATTATGCTGTTGGTATTCCCTTCTGCTCGGATATGCGTATTTTGTGTGGCAAGCACAATGATACACTGTGCTGTGCACAGAGATCCAATGTATGGTGCTTGGGACTAGCTACACACTCTCAATGTGCACAATTCGAGAGTTCAATATTTTAAAGTCAATAACGACGCCAGCCACGTCCTTACGGTCATCGGGAAAGGGAAGGAATGTTAGTTCGACAACCGTTGTTATTAGAAACCGTGGAATCCACAGCCTACCCACAGTTGTAAGGCGTGAATCTTGGAGCCACCTTTGGTAGGTGGTAGGATCCACTAGCAATATGAAAATAGAATTTGATTTATATATTTTACTAAGAGAAGTCCCACGTGTTACCTGTGATCGACAGCCATTGAGGTTATTATACCAATTATTTTTAATTTGCTCAATGACTGTTGTGAACCGCAATTATTTTCTTCTAACGTTTTTATTGCTTTAATATTAGGCCAGCACCAGAGCTACAAGATTTATTTGCAAATATTACCAGAGTCCAAGAGTCCTCATGAAAACGCATTGGCGAAATTACCCCACCTTCTTCTAAAATGTAAAGGAAAAAATCGGAATGATCTCACCCAGTTCCATGTCGTCGAGTGACCGCAACCACTCCTTGACTCCTTCAATTTTCTGCAATACCGTTGGCTACCAAGTGTGTTGTGTATCCATTTTTATCACTTCACGAGGAAGGACAATGTGCACCTACCCCAAACACGCGTCACTTTTCGTTTTTTTCGCCGAACAATGCTACCCGATCGAGTTCCCATAACAGCTACCCCAAACACGCGGCATTTTTTCACTTTTTCCTTCGAACAATGCAACGCGACCGAGAACCCCATCGCAACTGCCCCAAACACGCGCCTTTTTTTACTTTTTCCCTCCAGTATAAGAAAAAATGCATAAGTTAAAAGTCTCAGTTTCTGTAATGCCATCAAAACTCTGATCACGCGTATGCTACCAATGCTACCGAAAATTCAAGTAATGTTCAACATATAAAGACAATCCGCAAAGTCGCTCTGAAATCCCGAATTCCGCTCGAATAATGATCAATTGTTTCCCACAATACCAATACTCAACGACTGTGGCTACCAGACCACCACCCGTCTGCAAAGCTCCAAATTCCTCCCGGCCAAGATTCCCGAGAGACCACACTGTCGGTAGTTATAAATAAACCATGTGGCAGATACGGTAATCCGGTCAACTGCTTTCGAGCCGGGCAACACCTCCATCCAATCCACCGAGCAGATTTCTCCATCTCTCTGGTTTGGCATTATTTTTTACTGCTTAAAATTAAGCACTGGAAGTCCATTTCGGATGCAACCTCTGCTCGGTTTGTTCTATGTGGAGACCTTTCCCCGGCCGGACTGCCTCGATAGGACATCACTTGGCGAATCTGCTCTCATGTCTCCGTGTCGGGTACCTAACGACTGATGGCGGCCGGTGGTCGGGTGCGGTTATAGTCTATCCGTTTCACCCCGGCATTGCTCATCGGACGCCCGGAATGCCGATATGAAACATAACAATAAATTCCGCCCGATAAGCCGTCCTACCAGCGAGTACACTTCCCGTGTCGGTTCGGCACCGTTACGGCGGCGGCAGTACGGCCGGGTCTATGAGCCTCGTGTCGAAGAGCGCCACTATTATTTCTACAGAGTGGAATACTGGGATGCTGGGATGCTACTGCTTGTGCTACACCGCCGCCGCTACAATTACCAGGCTAAACAACTACTCGAACATGGTCGTTAAAATCAGAAGCGAAGCAAAGAAACACTTTTCCGAGCAATAAAATTCCCGTTTTGCAATTATAACTCACTTTCTAATGGTATATCTGGGAGTTGGCTGCACATACATACTGGAAAGGACGGAGCCAGCCCCGATCGTCCATGAAAGGTGCCAACGTTTAATAAACAAGAGCTTAACGTAATGACGATTTATATCACTAGGGCGATTTGAAAGGATTTCTTCCCCGTGTCGGGAAGCTGCTATTATTATAAGGTGGATTTTCCTGAGCAGTGATAGTCAATACATTGTGGCTTCGAAGTATCTGTAGAGCGTTGTAATCAGGAAGGCTGTGGAATTGAGTTCAAACATCTAGAGTGGTTCAAATTCAATTCCTCTTTCATTAAAGCATATCATCACACAAAATTTTGAATTTCTGATCCAGCAAAACGAATTGCTGAGAAGGCATCGATTTACTGAATAAAATAATTTACGGTCAGATTTAATTCTGGCAAAAAGAAAGAAAAAAAAAAACGAAAAATTGAGGCGGAACAAAACTACTGGTAGCCGGGGCCCGCGGCGTAGTTGGTCACACGTTCGCTTCATATGCGGATGGTCATGGGTTCGATTCCCAGCCCCGGCACTTGCAATTTTTCGTCAGTTGCTTTTCCCCCGAGAGCAACTGACACTGACCCTCTTCTGAGCCCCATGGCTGAAACGGACTCGGATACCTGGACATCGGCGAACTGCTACTCATAATGGACCCCCAATCGGACTGGAAAGGAACAACGGCAATCCATCATCATCCTTGTGTGTGCTCATCATTCTACCAGGTACAAAGTGGAAAAGTTAAAGCAGCAGAAAGACAACCAGTTCGATAAAGTAGACTAGTATCTAGGCGCTGTACAAAAAGTAAGTGCAGCTGTCAATTGAAATTGTTCACGTAGTGCCCCAGTGGACAATAGAGCTGTAAATTAGGTTAAGTGATTAAGAATTAAAAAAAAACTACTGGTCAACCAGCAAAATATGCGGTCAAAACTAAATAGCCAGCAAAAATATTATGCTGGATAGATTGCTTAACATTCAGCCTGGCAAAAACCAGCAAAACCTTATTACCATGATCCAATATTACGCGCCAACCGATGCTGCCAAAATGCAAGACAAAGAGAACTTTTACAGCCAACTGAATGCTGTCGTGGATAAGATTCTAAAAGGTGAAAAGGTCCTTCGTCGAATAGCTTGAGAACCGTGCTTCGGATGTTCCGGAAGGCGAAAGCGTCGAAGATCACCGGAGCGCCATCGAAAACGCCTTCATCGCCACCGGTGAGAATAATGTGGGTGAGCTACGCACCCAAAGAATGCTTTCTCTGTGGATCACAGATGACACCTGGAGGAAGATAGAGGAGCAAAGAAATGCCTAAGCCGCGATAGAGCGAGCGAAAACACGAGGAGCCAAAGCAGTAGCCCATCAGCTCTATTCGGCCCTCGAGAAGGAAATGAAACGCTCATGTAGACGGGATAAAAGAGCGTAGGCGACGAAGGCGAGAAAGCCGCAAACACCGGCGACATTCGTCTCCTCTACGGTGTTTGACGTCGCTATAGTGGGACAAAGATGAGTGCTACGATGCCCGTGAAAGACACGTCTGGACCGACCCGGCTGACTAGTTGAAACGCTGGTTTGAGCACTTTGGAAACTTTTTCAAGCATCGACCATGCCATCAACATCTCAGAATGATCCGTCAAGAGTTTAGCGTATTACCCAAATCAACACCGAAGCTCCATCAGTACAGGAGATAGAAACAGCTCTCCGAAGCATGAAATCGAACAGGATCCTGGGGGTCGATCGCATATCAGCCGAGATGCTCAAAATAGCCTTCGTAGTATCTGCACAACTGCTGCATCAAGCACCCCATGAAATACGAGAAGCTCTACGTATCCCGCAAAGCAAAGGCTTCGTACCGCGAGCAGAAATATGCAGGGATAATAACGGGGGCCTTTTAACGGACAAACGTGAGATGATCGAAAGGTGGAAGCAGCACTTCGATCAGCACCTGAACGGCGTGGAGAACGTAGGCACGGGAGCCCAAGGCAACGAAGGAAACGACGACACCAGTGCAGCGGAGGACGGAAATGAACCAACTCCCACGCTGAGGGAAGTTAAGGATGCCATTCCACAGTGTTCGAAATCGATGATTTTGCAACCAAAATTTAATTACTTTGATTTAGGTTGGTTCTAGAGGTTTTGCGTGTTCTACAAAGTTTTTCTGCATATTAAAAGGCGTCTTCTTATAAAATGTGATTAATGATTTATCCCCTTAGAAATGAGATAAAATTTTTATTTTTTCAAAAAAAAATAAAAAATAGAGATTTGGCGTCTTTGGCAAAATTGTAGCTCATAATAAGAGAAAAAACTTCGTAGAACATGCCAAAGCTCCACCTCTTACGGTTTTAGAGATATGGAGCGTTTTGTACGAAGTAGCCCTAAAACTTGTTTTTTCAGTGTAGCTTTAACAGATAAAATCCTACAGTTTTGTGACCTTCTACAAACTTATTCAGGACGTCAAAATACACTTCCGAAGTGTATTATATCAGTCATTATATCTTAAAACAAAAAAGTTCTAGGCAAATTTATCATATTGTAAGGTGTACTTTCACCTTTAGTAACTATTTCCAGCGCAAAATGGCGCAGATGGCTCAGTCGGTAGGTGAAAGATTAGACTTTTTACTATCTCTTGAGAGTGGAAACCCTCGTGGGCAATAGTGGGAAAGGTGTTTTAAATACAAGGCAAAAACTTATTGTAGCTACAACTTTGCCAAAGACACTAGACCTCTAAAAAAGTTTTTGAAAAAATTAAAAAAAAAAATCTCACTTCTAGGGAGATTAATCATTAATTACATTCTATAAGAAGACGCCTTTTGAGACGGGCTTGGTGGTCTAGTGGCTACCGCTTCTGATTCGTATGGAGAAGGTCATGGGTTCAATCCCTGGCCCGTCCCTTTCATCCTACTTTGTATCTTTCTATCCACTTTCTCTCTCTCTCTCTCTCTCTCTCTCTCTCTTCTCTAAATATACAACTCATGTTTATTCATAAGTTCATAGCCATCGCTAGAACCAGAAACGAATTGGGAAAAACTCGTTTCCCTCCTGTGAGATATAAGATGTACTAATACCAAACTCCACACCTCCCTTTCACTTTCCACTCACAGCACAGAGTGTATAACGCCTACAAGTTATGCAACCAAAGCGTGCTGTGTCGCTTGACCTTATTCACCTCATTCACCACATAAACTATCACCTAACGAACACTATAAATAACGCCCTATCCATGGATCGCATCACCGACCCAACCGTGACTCCCAGATCTGCCATCCTTTCCGTCTAACATATACCCTAGTCCGTGCTGGTAGTGGGGATGTGGTTGTGGTTGTGGGGATGATCTCGGTCTTTAGTAGCAACAACCAACACACTCTTACATTCCTTTCCCTTCTCAACTGACTATAAGGACGTGGCCGGCGCCGTTATTGATCCAAAATGTATGAGCTGCTAGAATTGCACTTTGAGAATAAGTGAAGTGTCCCAGCCCTTCTTCATTTGGATCTCAGTGCAATTGGTACCAACTCAGATCAATCACGATCAATCACGTATAGTCATATTTGATGTTTTTGCCTTTCTCGTACACCAAGGTGTACCGAAAGGCTATATGTTCACTCCAAAAACGAAAATTTGATAGAGCCCCCGGATGGGTCAAGTGTTATATACCAATCGACTCAGCTCGACGAGTTGAGATGATGTCTGTGTGTATGTATGTGTGTGTGTATGTATGTGTGTGTGTGTATGTGTGTATGTGTGTGTACAAAAAAAAACTCACATCACTTTTTGGCAGTAAACATCAACCGATTTTAACGACCGACGGTTGATTCGACGCGGAATCTGGTCCCATTGTTTCCTATTGAAAATGGTTCGGATCGGTTCAGCCGTTCCGGAGTTATGGCCATTTAGGTGTTCCGGATCGGTACCCCAGGAAGGGGCCAGATATGAAAATGCAACAAACCCATGCATGCGACCCATCAAACCACGGCATTTTCGATTATCTGATGAACGGGAAGTAGGAAAATAATCTCAGACTATATCTGAACCGGTAGTGTTCCGGAACGGGTTCCGGGTGTCCTGCCGGAAGTGGCCAAAGGTAAAAGTGAACATAACCCATGCATGCGACACATCAAAGAGCGGCTTTTTCGAAAACCAGTTGAATGATGAGCAGGAAAGTAGTTTTAGACCATATTTGAACCGGTAGTGTTCCGGAACCGGTTCCGGGTGTCCTGCCGGAAGTGGCTAATAAAAAAATCGAACCAAACCCATGCATGCGACGCATCAAAGAGCTGCTTTTTCGATAACCAGATGAACGGTAAGCAGGAAAATAGTTTCATACTGTATCTGAACCGGTTGTGTTCCGAAACCGGTTCCAGGTGTCCGGCCGGAAGTGGCCAATTGAAACAGTAAACCAAACCCATGCATGCGACACATCAAAGAGTGGCTTTTTCTATAATCAGATGAATGGTTAGCAGGAAAATAGTTTCATACCGTATTTGAACCGGTTGTGTTCCGGAACCGGTTCCAGGTATCCCGTCGGAAGTGACCAATTAAAAAATTGAACCAAACCCATGCACGTGACGCACCAAATAGCTGCTTGATCGATAACCAGATGAACGGTAAGCAGGAAAATAGTTTCAGACCATATCTGAACTGCTTATGTATAATAAACTGACGAAGTTGAAGAGGTGAATCCAACTGAATGCGTCTGACGATGGCCGAAGAATGGTAGGTCGAAACGCGTAACGCTTAACAAACTGTTTCCGATATTTGTCACCGATAATTACACAGCGCAACATTTTTTTGTTTCAAGAGCAAACTTATGTGTCTCCGAAGGATTTTGGGCCGCTGAATCCGAATCCGGGCTCAGATTTGCTCTAACACGTCACAATTTTGAGCTATACCTCAATTTATAGAGCAAAATATGCGATTTTGGGCTTTTTTGACTGCAAGCCATTAACCAAGGCAATATTTTTTTTAAGAAACACAGCGCAACATTTTTTTGTCTCAAGAGCAAACTTATGTGTCTCCGAAGGTTTTTGGGCCGCTGAATCCGAATCCGGGCTCATATTTGTTCTAATACGTCACAATTTTGAGCTATACCTCAATTTATAGGGCAAAGTATGCGATTTTGGGCTTTTTCGACTGCAAGCCATTAAGCCTGGAAATATTTTTTTTAAGCAATCAAAAGGTTAATTGGTCAATTAACATCTAAATTAACGACTCATGCAAAATATTTCATTTTACCTAATCAAATTTAATAGATTTAAGCATTTTATGTTAGTATGAAAACTTGCATGCAACTTTTGGATGGTGACTTGTATGGGAAATATAGTACCTAACATAAATCGCTTAAAACTATCAAATTCAATTTGGTAAAACGAAATATTTTGCATGAGTCGTTAGTTTAGATGTTAATTGACCAATTAACCTTTTGATTGCCTAAAAAAATATTTCCAAGCTTAATGGCTTGCAGTCAAAAAAGCCCAAAATCGCATATTTTGCCCTATAAATTGAGGTATAGCTCAAAATTGTGACGTGTTAGAACAAATATGAGCCCGGATTCGGATTCAGCGGCCCAAAATCCTTCGGAGACACATAAGTTTGCTCTTGAGACAGACAAAAAGTTATTTTTTGTTACGCTGTGTAATCAAAAGGTTAATTGGTCAATTAACATCTAAATTAACGACTCATGCAAAATATTTCGTTTTACCTAATCAAATTTGATAGATTTAAGCATTTTATGTTAGTATGAAAACTTGCATGCAACTTCTGGAGGGTGACTTGTATGGGAAATATCGTACCTAACATAAATCACTTAAAACTATCAAATTCGATTTGGTAAAACGAAATATTTTGCATGAGTCGTTAATTTAGATGTTGATTGACCAATTAACCTTTTGATTACTTAAAAAAAATATTGCCTTGCTTAATGGCTTGCAGTCAAAAAAGCCCAAAATCGCATATTTTGCTCTATAAATTGAGGTATAGCTCAAAATTGTGACGTGTTAGAGCAAATCTGAGCCCGGATTCGGATTCAGCGGCCCAAAATCCTTCGGAGACACATAAGTTTGCTCTTGAGACAGACAAAAGGTTAATTTTTGTTACGCTGTGTTACCAATCAATCCACAAATAACATATCTGAACCGGTTGTGTTTCGGAACCGGTTCCAGGTGTCCCGCCGGAAGTGACCAGTTAAAAAAGTGCCATGCAAACCCATGCACACGAAACATCAAATCATCAAAATCAGTTAAAGGGTCCTTAAAATAAATTAATAGTAATAATAAATCATCAAAAATGTTGGATAACCAGATAAACGGGCAGCAAGAAAATAGTCTCTGACCACACCTAAGATTACCAGCAGTGTTGTAGAATCAGGATTGGATGCATCGCTGAAATTACGAAGGTGAACAAAATCAATGCAAGCGATAAATATGCGTAAAAGAACAAATTCTTAATAAAAATTAAAGCGATCTTGTCAAATCACACAATTTTAGATTCCTGAGACGTAACTATACAGTAGGGGTGGTGGGGGTAAAGTGGACAACCTAAGCATTTTGGTCGTTTCCCGCGGAAATGCGGCAAAATCCATCTGCTTTTCCGAGTAACATGGAAGGTAATGATATACTCCAGAAATCTTGTAAGGGGTTGCATTTAAAAAATATTGTTTTCTTTGACTATTTTCTTCACCAAATCGTGCATAAAAATAGCGTGAAAAAAATTGGTGGGGGTAAAATGGACAATCGATGGGGTAAAATGAACAAGTCGTCAAAAGTTATATAACAGCATATTGTTTCTATGTTTTTAAATACAAACTATAAAATTTCATGCGATACCTCTATTTTGTTGTTTTCAAACTTTTAATACAAACTTTGAAACACACTTAAATAATTATTGTAAAAATAGTGTTAAAAACAAGCACTGTTCTGGATGAAAATTATATTTTATTGATATAAAATATTTTTTATAACTTTTTACTTCAATTATCTCACGATAGGTATGACGGCTAATGATTCTGAAGTTTGCAAGAAAAATAATGAAATTTTGGTGAAATTTGAATCGATTGTCCATTTTACCCCCACGGGCTGATTTTGTTAAAATTATTTCCAAAACTCGTTTTTTTTTACAAAACTTAATTTTTTTTTCGGTCAGATATATTCTTCTACGTGGACTTTATTGGTTCAGGGTGTAAAACTTGTAATAATCTGAAAATAACTTACGAGAAAACCTTAGCCATTATAAGCAGAATTTACATCATTTCCGATTTTACACGTGATTTTTGAAGTTTTTGTCATCTTGAAGAGGTTTATTTGATTTTAATGTTCAAGATCAGCAAAAGTATAATGATTCATGCTTAGGCATAAGCTTCAATCGTTGAAACATTTTAAAAAACAATGAAAGCCATGAAACAATACCCTGTCCATTTTACCCCACCTGTCCACTTTACCCCCACCACCCCTAGGATGAATCAACGTTGTATGGGAAAATTTAAATTTTATAGCATCAATCCCCTTTTGTGTTTGAAATTACTACGCACAATTTTGATGCAACTGATTAAGCCCTCGCGCTCTGTTACACGGTTGAAATTTAAATGGGTTTTATTATGAGAAATTTCACTAGCTTGCACTTTTTATTTGTCAAATTTTACATAAATCTGATAACCAATGATAATTAAATAAAGGCTAATGTGTGCAGAAAAAAATTTGCTGAAATATCTTGATAATGATCGGCATCCAGTGCTAGTGAAGTTGGTCAAGCAGTTAACTGAGAGGTATGATATTTTTCAGCTCTGCTTATACGTTTAACATAATACATAACTTCGGAATATGAGCCATCAATAAGTTTCCAAATTCGATTATGGCTTAGATATAAAAATGTCATGAGGGGCCCCCCTTGGAAATTTTATTCGGAATTTATCATTTTGAGGAAGGGCACAAATGAATAGGGGAGATCGGGGCATAATGAACACCCGGGGCAAAATGGACACCCATATTTTTATCGAAACCGTTGACTTTTATGTTAAACTTTTAATGCATAAGTATAAAGGAACAAGTCATCGTTCTATTTTTCCAAAAGTACCATTCATATGCCTCCAAAATAACCTAAATATCATTGAAATTGAAATATGTTTTTCATATGGTGAAATTCTTATAATTTCAACGCAGCAGCAAATAAGGTATTACGAGATTACGAGTGTTTGAGTGTGTCCACCATAAAAACAAGTGAATTGCTACATTATCTGCATGTATACGTAGATTTAGCAATGGATAAAGTATTTTATTTGTGACTAGCTGTCCCGGCAAACGTTGTCCTGCCAATTTGCGGTGGTTTGACAATTGCTGAGGTCTTCGCAGCAACGCACTCTAGATTGATTTCGTTTCAATCAGGCTGAAATTCTTCCCAAGCAAGAGTCATCCTGATCGGTTCAGCCGCTCCCGAGTTTTGTTGCCTCAAAGGAACTTCAAACTCATTTTTATATATATAGATAGATTAGAATTTACTCAAAATAGAAATTTCAATGTTGTATTCGATTTGGGGCGAAATGAACACTGGCAATTATGAATGGATGTACGCGCTTTGCATACTGTTAGGCGCTTAAGAGTGTTTGAAAAAAATCAATTGGATTATTTTAGCCTAAAGTTTATCAAATTTACATTGATGTTATGTAAACTCGTCTAAGATGGAGTATTTGGTATCGTGGTATCGATCTCCGTGGGCAAATTACTTAACTGATCGATGTAATCAAAGAAATGGCAGGGGTGTCCATTATGCCCAGGGATAGGGTGCGACTCAAAACTCTTTGCGTGCCGCACACGCTGCTACGAGACAGCACAATAAACTAGAAGGAGACGAGTACGCGCAATCGGTTGTGTGTTGCTCGCTTACTTTGCCGCACGTTGGAGCTCTCCTGTCTCTCACGCTTTGTCGTATGCACTCTGTCGGTGCTTGTCTCCGTGCTTTACACTTGGCTTGATACTACGCATGATTGGAAAAATTTCGAATCAAACGACCCATCACTTGTCAACCCTTGACAAGCTTAACAACTTTTCCGAAAACACTAACTCTTAAATTAATTTATCAAGTGATTTTTTTCTGTTTGGAGACAAGCACAGTCCCAAGCACCGTGCATTACTCCCTGCGCCGTAGAGCTAGAGCTGCGATTGTCTCTCGCACAATCAATTACGAAAGCTTTCTCACTCATACGTCTCTGTCTCTCGGCAAAACGGGAGACAAGCACTTGAGATTGTGTGAAGCACACGCTTTTTTCGCACCGCACGGTGCATGCCGCCAATCCCTGATTATGCCCCGATGGGTGTCCATTTCACCCCGTACCTTCTCTGCCAGCTCTAAAAACACAAGATTTACCATTCATTATTTCTTCACAATAAATACATTCTACCTGCTATAAATGATTTAAATACGCAGGAAACCAACTAAAGTTGTAAGCCAACTGATAATATATTAAGGTTTTCTCTGTTATACAGGCCTAACGTATTCATTTGCTTAGGGTGTCCATTATGCCCCTAATCCCCCTTAACCAATTCCTTTTTAAATTTTAAAGTGAAATTAGAGTTATCTAGGAAATTTATTACAAAATCCGATGAGTTAAGCGGATTTGCTCATTGTTTGTGTATTTTTTCATCAAATACATTAATTATTTATCATCTCTACTCCCCCATTGATAAGTCAACGAGCACTGTGACAAAAGAAGAAAATGAGATTTGTTCCGTTCTACAGTATTATCAGAATTCAGGAACACTAAGAAGACGCCTTTTAACATGCAGAAAAACTTTGTAGAACACGCTAAACCTCTAGAACCAACCTAAAATAAGTTATTTTATTTTGATCGCAAAATCTTCGATTTCGAACACTGTGCATTTATTAGCTGAAAACCAACAAAGCGCCTGGTTAGGATGGTATCGCAACTGAACTCATCAAGATGGGCCCAGAAAAGTTGGCCACCTGTCTGCACCGGTTAATTGTCAGGATCTGGAAAACCGAACAGCTACCGGAGGAGTGTAAGGAAGGGGAAAACTGCCCTATTCGCAAGAAACGTGACCATTTGGAATGTGAGAACTTCAGGGCGATCACTATTTTGAATGCTGCCTACAAAGTGCTAACCCAGATCATCTTCCGTCGTCTGTCACCTAAAACGAATGAGTTCGTGGGAAGCTGGCTTTATCGACGGCTGGTCGACAACGGACCAGATCTTCATCGTATGGCAAATCCTCCAGATATGCCGTGGATACCAGGTTCGAACGCATCAGCTGTTCATCGACTTCAAAGTGGTATACGCCAGTATCGACCGCGCAGGGCTATGGAAATTCATGGACGAAAACGGCTTTCCTGGGAAGCTGACTAGACTGATTAAAGCAACGATTTACAGTTCATTCGAATCTCGCCGGGGACTGCGACAAGGTGATGGACTCTCATGCCTACTTTTCAACATCGCTCTGGAAGGTGTGATGCGACGAGCCGAACTCAACAGCCGGGGAACGATTTTCATAAAATCCGATCAATTTGTGTGCTTTGTGGACGACATGGACATTATCGCCAGAACAAAAGGTCGGACTGGTGGTGAATTCCTCAAAAAACAAAGGTGTCAGGCCATTAGGCCGAAGGCTATTCGGCCGAAGGTCATTAGGCCGAATGGTCATTAGGCCGAATGGTCAATGGGTCTTCTTCTTGCCGTTACGTCCCCGGTCCCCGGTACACGGTCGGATCCGTCTGGGCAGTAATGTTCACGGTAGATGGGGGATACATTCGAGGTGATGGAGGAATGCATCTACCTCGGATCCTTATTTACTTGACAATAATGAGAGTCGTGAAATTTGAAGGCGCATCATCAGCGGAAGTCGGGCCTACTACGGGCTCCAGAAGAAGCTGCGGTCTAAAAGGTTTAACCCACACACCAAATGCACCATGTACAAAACGCTAATAAGACCGGTGGTCCCTACGGACACGAGACATCTCGAGGAGGACATACAACACTCGGAGTTTTCGAGCGACGCGTGCTAAGGACGTTCTTCGGCGGTGTGCAGGAGAATGGTGTGTGGTGGAGAAGGATGAACCAAGAGCTCGCTGCACTTTACGGCGAACCCAGCATCCAAAAGGTGACCAAAGCCAGAAGAATACGGTAGGAAGAGCAGGTTGCGAGAATGCCGGATAACAACCCTGCAAAGTTGGTGTTCGCTACTGCTCCGATTGGCACAAGAAGGCGTGGAGCACAGAAAGCACGATGGGCGGAACAGTTGGTACGTGACCAGGCGAGCATTAGGCGCGACCGAGGATGGACAGCGGAAGCGACAAATTGAGTTGTGGGCCACAATTTGTGACATACTATTATGTCTTGTCTCAAATGTTATGTTGTACAAATATGTGTATGTATGTAATCATCACACAATATATCACCTAAATATATTCCCATTCCCATATACATGGATCGCATCACCGACCAAAGGTGACTCTCAGATTTTGAATAGTGAATCAAATTCAAAAGATTCCCGAGCAGAAAGGAATAGCAACTGCATAATAAAATGTGTTATTTTGGAAAAATAACTGAGTAGTGGAAAGAGTTATTTTCATGTTATTTACATAACATATCCTGTTATAAAGTTGTCTGTCATAAGCGGCAAAATAACAAATATTATAACATAAAAATGTTCCTGGAAGACCTGTTTAATAACATGTTTTGTTAGTTTCAATAACAACTTAATAACAGCGAATTTTGAAAATATTTCAATAACAAATTTTGATATGAATACGTTATTGATAACAATCTGAAAACAAAATTTGATTTTTTCTGTTGCGGATAGGAACTCCTCCAAAGTCCCATATGCATTCAATGGGATACGCAACAATAGGATCTATTGTTAAATGTTTCATTCATAATTGGGGCGCTATTGTTGTCGCAAGCGATTTCTTATCGAAAACAGAGAGAAACAATGGGTAAAAAATATAATTTGGACATGCATGTAATTTGGACAGGCATGACAGATGTATGTCTTGTTCCGGTGAGCTAATAAAAGTAGATACTTCTCACTATCAGTTATTGGATCAAACAGACCCTATTCTGATGACTTTCGTTGAAAATATGCCTATCAATTAAGAATTTACTTCAAAATTATCGAAAATGTAAATTGTTTCACTAAAACCCCTCAAATGCACAGGTATGCAAGACGACATACACATAATCGTCACATACAATATCCATCACAAAATCGTTGAATTAATAATTGTAAGAAATTTGAAAGCCTTATTGCAATGAAAAATGTTCAATTGAGAAGCATTAGGCAGCCAATCTTTTAACATTCATCTAGAACGCATAAAAAAGGTGGTGTCCAAAATACATTACAAGTTTTCTACTGTAAATATATTTTGGTCATCTGAAGAACTACATGGGGATGCTGTGCGATTGTATACTTGGAGGCGTATTCTGTGGGTCTGGCGATATTTTCTCTATTTTAACAAAAACTGTAAAATTTATCAAAATAGATGCCTGTTAAGCGGGGAAATTTGATGATTTGCAAGAAAATATATGTTAATTTATCCTACTTCCATGATTTAGCAGTTTTCAGGGCTAAACATTGAGATAATTGCCCTGTCCAAATTATATATACCTAAGGGTGTCCAAAATGCAATTCTAGCAGGCGATTGCAAATTGTGATTTTCTCAGCTTAAACTGCTTTCGTTAAGGTTTTTGTCACCAGGAACGCAAAGTACAATCATATAAGAAGCGTACAAGTAACTTTGCACGATAATCAATTGCTTTCTAAGGAAGCTAGGGGACGATTTTTCCGACGTTGTCCTCAGCCTGTCCAAAATACATGAATTACCCTAGTTCTCGTTTATTTTCCAAACAACTTACGATGAAAAACTACCGTCGTTTTGAAACCCTTTATTAGGTGCTTCATTGTTGATCCAAAATGTTGCATAAAATGGCTAACACTTTCTAACACTCTATTTTCGTATTCATACCTAACTAAAACTGGGACAAAAAACAGGTATACTTTTCAAAGTGCTTATAAAACAAAAGGCTGATAAGTTGGCACTGTAACGTAATGTCAGTATGAAGAGGAACTGATGACAATATAATATTTTCTCTTACAGTTCCTCACGGAATGCTGCGAACAACGAAAATCTCGAATGGTGTAACTTTGATTGCAAAGCTAGTTATGTTGTAATATTAATGATCAAATATTTGTACAGTCTCAACGACACAATAATAACTGAACTTGTACTACAACAAAACATGTTATTGAAATGTGATTTAAAGAAAATATACCAAGAGCACGATCATAACAAAATAAGATTGCCCAACAGAACATGTTATGGAACGGTGATGACTTAATAAGTTAATAATAACAAACCGAGATATAAAAAAAGGTTTTGTGATTCCGTTGTTATTATTTTGATATTTTCCTCTGCTCGGGTTACCTCGGAACGTCCGTAAAACTGGTTTCAAGGCACTTAGTAACCGGGAAGGACTTTCAGACATTATCAGTATTTTTCAATCATTCTGGATCATTTAGGTGTGAAAACTCATATTGAAAATTCACTTTTTCCAATATGGTCAATTCCAATCACCCATTTTGATTCCGGAATAACTCTAGAAGCAGCTGGCCATTCCAAAAATCCCTAGCAAATCCCTAAATAAGAAGCATATACGCTTCTTATGTCAAAATTTGATTGAAAAAAATTTAAAAACAAAAAAGTTATAGTGAAAAGAGTGTTTTTTCTTGCACTCTCGTTATTGGGGGGTTGCCCGAGCAGAAGGGCATACCATACAAATACCATGCGAAGAGCAACATGTGCTCTTATACCTAAAATTGTTATTGCTGCGTTATTGCACGAAATGTTATGAGAACATCACAATAACAGTTGGAGGTATATGAGCA
The DNA here is from genome assembly GCF_035046485.1 of Aedes albopictus. Classification (NCBI taxonomy): domain Eukaryota; kingdom Metazoa; phylum Arthropoda; class Insecta; order Diptera; family Culicidae; genus Aedes; species Aedes albopictus. Next base: position 177,535,026 of record NC_085137.1, on the reverse strand, counting down.
GAGTTTGGTATTGATGTAGTATTTGTTAGTTTAGCATTGAAAATAACCGAAGAACAAGATTTGCTATTGCATCATGAAGTCATCGAACATATGAAACATTTGATAACAAGAAATGTTATTAGTTTGTTATTCAATAACTTTGGAATAACAAATACAGTAATTGAAATTTTAGGTATGCATTCATTATTGAAATAACAAGACTTGTTATTTTCTAGGTGTTATTTATACAAAATTTTGGTATTCGTTTTTGTTATTTTGCCTCTTATTACCAGCTAATGAAGGGCATATCAAGGTATGGTAGTATTTAAGATAAATACCTTGATATGTTATTCACTTGTTATTATCTTCTGCTCGGGTGGTAACGAAAGCGTTAATAAAAAGTAATTCCATCCTTTTTCGGCTATCTGTTATTTATATATTGAGGAAATTCCAAATTATCCTCAATTCAAAGAAATTCCTCCGAAAAAAGTTGTTGATTTCTATTTAAGTTAAATGTTCACATCAGTATTCCACCGTCGTTGAAACACGAGACGGCAATCTCTATTAAGCCAATCATGCACTTTCTCCATTGAAAGAACATTCCTCGTATCAAGCGAATAATTAGCTTTAAATCTATGCATTCCGTCATAGTTCCACCTACAACCCCGCACCATATTGCACCCAAGCTCTAATCGCATGTAGATGCCATGCCATGGCGAGAAAATCAAGTGTGAAATCTGCCTGCTGCACTACAGTTCCTTTCCAACGCTGCTACCGAACTTGTCAGTTCTCTCGGGAATCGAACCGCCCGGATATCTTCATCAATCTTAATTGTTTGAACTGTGTGTGGCTCAGCTGGTGGAACCAAACCGTGAGCGAGCGAGTAATTAACGATAATGATCGCTATTGTATGCCGTGGCTTATGCATATTTCCCCCATATTGTCTTAGAACTTAGCAATCAATCGGGCGAAGGATGCCAACGGGAATGTGTTCTATTCTGTAGATAGCTGATAGAATGGCTCCTGATTGCGATGCTATTCTGAGCTCTTGAATGACGAATAGTTATTTTGCATCTGAAAAATGTGTGGTATCTCAATGATTTTGCTTTGTTGTTTTGGCTAGGGTTCTGAGAGAAATGTTGTTAGTTATCATGTTCTTGTTTTAATATATTTAAGTTTCAAGCAGTCTTTCGTACGAGCATGAGTAGCGAAAAATAAAATCATTGAAGGTAATCCTTCCAAATTGCTTAAATGACGAAAATACTGGCCTTATTTTGGAAACCAAACTAATCCTCGCTGTTCAACTACACAAGATGCTTCCGGTTATACCCGCACAGCACAGATTCCTTTCAATGTCAGCCGCTTCATACTTGCCCGGCAGTGATTGTCTACTAAGGTGGTGATGATGATGATTATGACAAGACAACCAACATCATGCCAAACACTCGCTAACCAGTACCAGTTTCGCCAACATCGACATCGCCATCGCCTTCGTTTACCATCTTAAGGTTTAGGTTGGTGGTTTTCAACCTATTTCAGCAAAGCGCGACATCTTCTCTCTATAAAAAGTCAACGTGAAAACCCCCATAATACTATCTGTTGCAGATATTACAGGGCTAAAGTTACTGAAGAAGCCGGGACCCGTGGCGCAATTGGTCACACGTTTGCTTCACAAGCATATGGTCATGGGCTCGATCCCAGCCCCGGCACATTCATCAGTTGCTCTTTCCCCATGAGAGCAGCTGACACTGACCTTCTTCTGATCCCCCCCGGATACTTGGACATCGGCGAACAGCAACCTATAATGGACTCCCAATCTGACTGGAAACAGGAACAACCAACAGCCACACATCAACATCCTCGTGCTCATCATTCAACCATGATAGGGTAGAAAGTGAAAGCAGTGCAACGGCAACCAGTTTGATGTAGTACAATTAGAATAGAATACATTTAGGCGCTGTACAAAGTGTAAGTACAGCTTCCAATTAAAATCGCCCACACAGTGCCCTAGTGAACAATAGAGCTATACATTAGGTTAAGAAAAAAAAGTTACTGAAGCAACAAAACCGGAGTTATGTCCTTTTGTTGGATTTTCAACCCAAGTGGTATAAAGCCGTAAAAAATAGTATAACAAGAGTGGCGCCTAAAAAAGGACAAAGAAAGCACGCCAACAATCTTTTGCCTACCTTGTTATCTCGAAAACTTCAGTTACATATGAAAAATTGAATTTGTTGCTTGCTTTTTAACTGGAAAAAAACATAAAACAAACAATCTTTGGCATATTCTCTTCAGGTTAGGAGAAACGTGTGATGTATTGTCAGATTGTCACAACAATTGCTAATTGTGACATTCGACATTCGAATTGACATTTTTTGCAACCGTTTTTTTTTTTTGGCATTCATTCTAGATTACAACACCATAAAATAAACTTTAGTTTTCCTAATTGGCTTTATAGTTCAAATTCCACTGTCGCTTGAAAATTTAATGATCCGTGAGCCCAAATTTGATAACCCCTGTTCCCGGTATAGGTCTTGCCAAAAGGCGATTAAAATTCACTCACCGCAGTAAGGCGTCTTCCTGTTTAACCGTGTAAGATCCCAAGACGGAGGTAGAATGTTCCGTTCATTCCCGGTAGTACTGTGCCGGTAGTCGCATGCCGTGACAGCACTACCACACCGTGAAGGCACGCAAAGATGCTTTGCTAAATCGAGAAGGTATTTGGGCTTTCGCGTGAAGAGGGTGAAAATTCTATAATAATAATTAAAACAGTAATCCACTTGTACGGCAAGCGACAACGTCATTGCTGTCGTGAGTTGGAGGACCTGCATTCTACCTGGTCAAGCAAAAGAGACGAGTTGAGAGCTGATGCGTGGCTCTGAACAAATTTGGACTTACGTTAATTGCCTTCTATTTCGACCAAGTTATATGAGTTGGTTACCCTGACCCTGAGGCCATATTATTTTTGCTATGCTTACATCTTTGCGAATCTCATGATGCAAATTTAGATTTCCGTCGCTCTGACGTTGCTGAAAACAATCAGATTATAGACTACAAAAGACAAGCTCACTGATAAGTTCCTGGTCCATTGAGGTTATTAGCTTTTTGCAAGTAACTTCTATCCCTTCCTGCCCGTGGCTCCCAAGCAGGGCTACAAACGGCCTCAGCTATTATTAGGTAACCAACCCGGGTGGGTGTAATTAAGGTCGAAAGCTGACAGGGAAGGAGTGTTTACTTCAACGAGCCTGAGCGTCTGCTGCAGGATGAGCGGCTCTCAACAGCATCTATTCCTCATGTAAGGGACGGCTAATTAAGTACTCAGTACCCTCACAAGTTCCTACCTCATGCTTCCACGGGTCAAGCGATGGCAAAGACCGCCAGCTAAGAGTTGTGTGCTTAGCTGATAGTACAGCCTGGGGCACTGTTGTATTTCTGACTTCAGCTAGATTGAGGAGGTACGACCCGAGCATCTGTTCACCAAGGAGGTGCGGTTCAAACAGCGTCTGTTCTGGCATCCAGCGGCTGAGTAAGAAACGCCGCACCACGCCCAGCTAGATCCAAGGTGGTAGCCCCATCAACGTGGTCGTCCCAGTGTTGATTGGGACGTTAGAAAGAACTCTCACGATGGTCCTCCGGCGAGACAATAGTGTTGGCGTAGGCCCAATAAGCCACCCGTAAAAATCCCCATTGCGAATAACAGGAGAAAATACGACTCGATACAATCGGCAAAGACCCACGCGACGAAATAAGGACTACGATTGGAAACTTGGAACATGGAATTGCAAGTCACTACGTTTCGCAGGATGTGACAGAATTATTTACGACGAACTACATCCCCGCAACTTCGACATCGTGGCGTTGCGGGAACTTTTTTGGACTGGACAGAAAGTGTGGAAAAGCGGGCATCGAGCGGCTACCTTCTACCAAAGCTGTGGCTCCACCAATGAACTGGGAACAGGATTTATAGTGTTGGGCAAGATGCGACAACGTGTGATCGGGTGGCAGCCGATCAACGCAAGGATGTGCATATTGAGAGTTAAGGGCCGTTTATTCAACTACAGCATCATCAACGTCCACTGTCCACACGAAGGGAGACCTGATGACGAGAAAGAAGCGTTCTACGCGCAGTTAGAGCAAACATACGATGGTTGCTCGCCGCGTGACGTAAAAATCGTTGTCGGCGACATGAACGCGCAGGTAGGAAGGGAGGAAAAGTACAGACCGGTAATCGGGCGAAGCAGTCCGCACGCCATATCAAATTAAAACGGCCAGCGATGCGTAAACTTTGCAGCCTCCCGTGGTATGGTAGTCCGAACCACCTTCTTCCCCCGCAAAGATATCCACAAAGCCACCTGTAGATCACCCGCCCATCAAACAGAAAACCAAATCAACCACGTTCTAATCGACGGTAAATTCTTCTCGGATATAACCAATGTCCGAACATACCGCGATGCGAATATAGATTCGGAACACTACTTAGTAGCTGTATGCATGCGCTCAAAACTTTCGGCAGTTATCACCACGCGTCGAAGTCGAACGCCGCGACTCAACATCGAGCAGCTGCGTTACGTAGAAGTGGCTCAAGACTACGCGCAGCAGTTAGCAGTAGCCCTACCAACGGAAGAGCAGCTTGGCGCAGCTACACTCGAAGATGGCTGGAGGGACATCCGATCCGCCATAGGTTGTACCTCGGCTACAGCACTAGGCTTCGCAACTCCAAATCACAGAAACGACTGATACGACGGCGAATGTGAACAGTTGAAAAACGAGAGAATGCGGCATGGGCGAGAATGCTGCAATACCGTACGAGAGCGAATGAGGCACGTTACAGACAGGCGCGGAACAGGCAGAACTCAGTCTTCCGGATGATGATGCGCCAGCAGGAAGAACGAGATCCCGAAGCTTTGGAAGAGCTGTACCGCGTTAAGGACACACGAAAGTTCTACGAGAAGCTGGAACGCTCGCGCAGAGGCTTCGTGCCACAAGCCGACATGTGCCAAGATAATCACGGGAACAAGTGGCGGCAGCATTACGATGAGCACCTCAATGACGACGTTGCAAGTACCGAAGGTGGCGTGGTAACAGATCTTGGAGTATGTGCACAGGACGAATGCCTTCCGGCCCCTGACCTCCAAGAGATTGAGGAGGCGGTTGGCCGGTTGAAAAACAACAAAGCCGCTGGAGCAGATCAACTACCAAGCGAGCTTCTAAAATACGGTGGAGAAGCACTGGTGAGAGCACTACACTGGGTCATTACCAAGATTTGGGAGGAGGAAGTATTACCGGAGGAATGGATGGAAGGTATCGTGTGTCACATCTACAAAAAGGGCGACAAGTTGGATTGCGGGAACTACCGCGCGATCACACTACTGAGCGCTGCCTACAAGATACTCTCTCAAATTTTATGCCGCCGTCTATCACCGATTGCAAGAGAGTTCGTGGGGCAATATCAGGCTGGATTTATGGGTGAACGCGCTACAACGGACCAGATGTTCGCCATCCGCCAGGTGTTGCAGAAATGCCGCGAATACAACGAGCCCACACATCACTTGTTCATCGATTTCAAATCGGCGTATGATACAATCGATCGAGAAAAGCTATGGCAGATTATGCACGAATACGGATTCCCGAATAAACTGATACGGTTGATCAAGGCGACGATGGATGGTCTTTCGTGCTTGCTGTTCAACATTCCTTTGGAGGGTGTAATAAGAAGAGCGGGGATAAACACGAGTGGGACGATTTTCACGAAGTCCGTTCAGCTGCTTGGTTTCGCTGATGATATTGATATTATTGCTCGTGAATTTGAGACGATGGCGGAAACGTACATCCGACTAAAGAGTGAAGCCAGGCGAATTGGATTAGTCATTAATGTGTCGAAGACAAAGTACATGATGGCAAAGGGCTCCAGGGAGGAATCACCACGCCCATCACCCTCAATTTATACCGACGGTGATGAAATCGAGGCGGTTGAAGAATTGTACTTGGGCTCACTGGTGACCGCCGACAACGACACCAGCAGAGAAATTCAGAGGCGCATTGTGGCAGGAAATCGTGCTTACTTTGGACTCCGCAGAACTCTACGATCGAATAAAGTTCGCCGTAACACGAAGTTAACCATCTGGATTTTTCAAACGGAAGGTGTTGCGTACCATCTACGGCGGAGTGCAGATGGAAGACGGGACTTGGAGAAGGCGAATGAACCACGAGCTGCATCAGCTGCTGAGAGAATCAACCATCGTCCATACCGCGAAAATCGGGAGGCTACGGTGGGTGGGTCACGTCATCAGGATGTCGGAAAGCAACCAGACTAAAATAGTTCTCAAGAGTCATCCGACCGGTACCAGAAGACGTGGAGACGTGGCCCAGGCCCCCACATTTAAGGGGCCCCACAAAAACCTTTTTTGAATGTTAAAAACAAAGAAAAACTTTGTTGCTTATCGCATTTGTACCTGCGAGAGGCCTCCACACCAGCACGGGCCCCGTGCCTCCACATTCCTTTTCCGGGTCTAACAACTGCTCTAGCGAGGAGGAGAAGCGTTACTTTTCCTTCTAGTTCGCTGGAACAGATCTTGCTTCTGGGTATTTGAGATGGGGCCAAAGAGATTTCCGGGAAGTTCCCAGAAAGCCCAACGAAAAGGAGGTTCCAAGGGTCTTCAGGGGCGTTTCAAGGGGTTGTTTCGGTGAATTTCAGGAAAATTTTAAGGGGGTTAGGTCAGGTTTCGTTTGTGTTTCAATGGGATTACGAGGATTAAATGGGCGTTTCAATAGAATAAAGGGAATTTCAGAGGCATTTCTAAGAATTTCATGGGAGTTCCAAGGGGTTTAAGTTTTTTTTTATTGATTATGATGGTTTCAAGGGTGTTTTAATGGGATTACGGAGTTTTCATGGGCGTTTCGAGGCATTTCATGTAGGGTCATCTTCTTCTTCTTTGTGACTCAACGTTCTCACTGGGACTTGGCCTGCCTCTCTTCAACTTCAAATTTGAGCACTTCCACAGTTATTAATTGAAGGGCTTTCTTTGCCTGCCATTGCATGAATTTGTACATTGTGTGGCAAGTACAATGATACACTATGCCCATTGCCCAGGGAGTCGAGAAAATTTTCCCGATCTGAACGGTAATTTCATTTAATTCGATTTACTGGTTTCCGACATATGACTGTTCAAAAATTTGGTGTCTTAAAAACAGTGTTTAACGAGAACGATTCTAACTTCGTGAAAGATTAACCAATCGAGCTTAATTTTGTACCAATGATGCACATATAGTAGGTTGATAAACAGTCAAAATTTGAGATTTTTCGATGCACCCTATGAAAAGTTTCAGCTTGTTGAACTTTTTTGTGATAGAAAAAAAAAGTTGCCTATCCCAAACATTTTGGCCACCCCCTGTACTTAATGATTGATAAACAAATACTAACATTTAGGATGCCGTTCAAATTTGGGGACATTTTGATTGATTTGACAACAAATAACCATCATGAAAATCTGGTGTTGAAATTTTTGTCGCACCGTATATCTGTAACTTTAGAAGTAGTGAACAGAACTCAATAAATTTGATACAAATCAAAATTCCAATAATTCCAAGTCGACTGTCAAAATTTCAGCCAAATTGATTAACACCTAAACCTTATTTTACGTCCACTATTGGCTTAGCGAAACAAATTTCTACTGCCAAAATAATTATCAAAATACACATTTTTATATTTTTGTACACTTCTCCTAATCACGAAGATGTTTTAAAAAATATAAAACTGTTGAGTTTGCTCATTGTCTTAGCGGTAGAATTTTTTGTCGCTTAGTTAAGCATGGACGTAAAAAAAAAGGACGAGGTGTACTAGAAACGGAGTACTATATCGTCAAACTTGGCCGTTTTGTATGAAATAGGACTGGTGGTCCTATTGTTTTGTCCGACACGGTATATGAACCCTAACTGAGAAAAAAAAATCATCAAATTCTGAGAACCTTCGTACCAATTTGTACGATAAAAAAAAATCCCCTATTATATTATACAAACATCATCCATTGGAAGGAAATCTTGATAGAAAACGTCTTGTTGATAAACATTTTATGTTTGAATCACGTCGGCGTTCAGCTTTAACCATTTCACCAGATTCTTGTAGATCAAATTTTCATCGGAGGTAGACACCAATTCGTAAATAATCTGTTGTTTATTCGTCCCGCGTGATTTCCCCTGACTTGCTACCAGCAGTATTTCACTTCAGACCGCAATCCTTCCCAAAAGCATCCAACAACGCAACGGGAGGAAACCCAACACTGCTGCTGCTCTGGAAAAGGCCAACATCCGAGCCTTTCGAAATCGGAGGAATAAATAAATGCTAAATAGTTGAAGGGATTTTTTGGGTCGATTGGACTGAGACCGCCTTCGGATGGTTGTGGGGAGACTCTTCCTTCCGCCAACCACCATCCAGGTTCAGTCTCCTCGAATTGGCATGGGTGTGCTGAGCGTGGTCGGTCGGTTGTCGGTGGCAGTTTGCATCCGAATGGGCATACCCCGCCCTGCAACCAAAAAAAAAAACGACCATAGTTAACCTTCTGATCGATGTTTGCCAATGCGATCCAGTCCGCTCCAGCCAGCCATAGAGCCCGAGCGGAAACCCTCGCTGGCCGGGACGGATCCGACCAAGAAGAAAACGACACTATGAAACATGGTTTGACACTTGATTGGCATATTCAAATCGGAATTCTGATCGGCAGTTTTATTGCGGATTGACCTCGGGGAGCAAAAGAGTTCCGCTCCCTATCGATGTTGGCGCGGTTCTAGTCCGTTTTGCTGGGAGTTGGGTTTTCAATTCGTTGTTCTTGCAATCATTTTTAACAATATGTTGTTCGCAATATTGAACCTTATATTAAAAACGATTTTGCCGTTAATATAATTTATATAAGTATTTCTTCGAAGAGAATGTTATTGACTAGCATCACTATATTCAAATATTCCCCTTTGTTCCTTAGGTATTTTCCAACGCAGCATACAGACACCAGACAGCATTCTTCGGAACCGGAAAATTATCCCACAAAGTGTGACGCAATACCAAGGACAAACAAACGCAGCCAGCCACCATTCATATCAATTCCGCCGGAGCAGACTTCCTCTGGAATCGAAATTGAGCACATACACAGCGACCAACTGATAAACCACCCTCACGTTTGTGGTTTAAATTGACTTCAGCATTCCTTTGCTGTCCGCAAGAATTTCTCAGTATGTACCTACCGACTGGCTGCCTCTAACCTAACCTAACTTTTCCTGACCTTCCCCTCCAATTGTAGGCGCTCGCTCATTTGAAACGATGCGCGGTGGTGTGGTACCTAGACATCGTTGAACGAACTGTCCCGCCGCCGCAGACCAACCGACCGACAGCCTTTTCTTTCCTTTGGAATTGGCACCTTGTCGCGTCCGTCTCCACTCCAGCTTTTGGGGTATTCGCTCATCGATGTTGCCCATGCTCGAGATAATTGTAGGGCAACGGTTCCATAATCGTTATTATGGTATAATATTCTGTCGTATATATCCCTGGCCAAGTTCGCAGGGGTTGACGGTATTAAAGTGAAGGAGTTTCATTTTGATTATTGTAATGTAGTGTTCTTTAGTGAAACATATCACCTTTTTAACACTTTAATGCGCCTCCAACGGTTCATCACGAACCGGCTGTTGCAGATGGAGTATGTTTGATCATATGCATCAGACATGCTCGATAAACATGGAGGATCCGCCAGGGCTCATTAGAGTCTATTCCCAAGCAATAGTTCCAAGTCGGTTGGATTTAAGAAGGTTTTGATGATCGTTACAAATCCTAATAAAAGCATTATAGGATTTGTGACAGGTTTTGGAACCTTTTACAGCCAGCTGACTTCAAAATGTTGTTTGGGCTCTATTTCCCACGTTTCTCGGTTGATTTTGATTAGTAATTTATTAATGTCATAGTCGCGTTTTCGAATTTTTAGAATGTTAGTTGGTCATATTTTTTTTTAATAAAGCAATTAAAATCGACCGAAGAATTAATAGTGGAAAGGAGATTTGCAGCACTTAATTGTGCTGATAGCTTCGAAGCTAACGTGCGAACACTTAAACGCATTGTTGACGTCAATGCGTTCGACGTGACATTTTGGACAAAAACTGACTGCTTTTTATTAACTGAATAACGTTACTTGTGTATGACTAGGTTGACATTTCTAGGCTACGCTTGAGAAAATGACATGGTTTATCTAGGTAGGACCGAATAGGACAATTGAACGAATTTGAACATTTTTCATAGTATTTGTAGGGGGACGAATACATAATAGTTGACAAGCAATCTTTATTATTTTAAAATTTTATTGCAATCAACTGACCAACTTGACGTATTTTTGTTTATCTCTTAGATGGTATTTTGAACCAACAGAAAAATATCAGAAGTTCAGTTGCATGTTTCTGTGGGTTTTGGACCGATGACAATTTTAGGACACAAGAGATGAACACAGCGAAGTAGAAAACGATTAGCGAAATCAAGAAAACAATTTGACACAGGATCGACTATATTTTAACATACAGGGTTTGATTGATTCGATGAAAAAAAACAAACATACGACCACTGACTTAACGAGAAGAAAAACATATTGAACCATACCACAAAATCGAACAAGACGACAAACACAAACCGTGTGACCATAACACTACATAGGCAAATCCTTGACTGACTGACCAATTGAAAACTTTCCAACCTTCTACCGTAACTTTCTGAGTCAGTCGGCAACAGTGTCTTAACCCAAGTAACATTTTAAGTTTTGTTCGGCTCTACAAGAGATCTTCATGACAAATTTTATAAAACTTGCAATAAAACTGAATCATACATCAAAACCTCTTGATAACCTCTTTAAGAGCATCTTCCGGCTAAGTGGACCACTCTCGGAGAGGTTTTGCAAACCGCATCAATAGTAGCAATAAACCCGTTTTAAAACCTAGTTGAAATATTTCCCATTCTTGATTGTTGGTGTTTTTTTTTTTCAACAAAAACTTTGACAGCTCAAGATGCAGAGATGCTTCTTCGATGGCACGTAAAGTCCAGGAGGATACATCATTCTTAAGTAGAAAGCGATCATTTTAAAGTAATATTTCAGTAGTTATTGTGCTGGTAGGCTTATGCGCATTCGAATTTACCGTGAATATTGGGGTTGCAGAATCATAAAATTAATGCGCTTCGAAAATAGTGAATATTATCATCTTGGAATGAAATAAATCAATTTGCTAATTTAGTAGAACTATCCCGAATCACAAGGAAACTCAGCAGAGATAGTTTATTTATGTGAGCATGTTATGAAAATGGTTGCAAACTACCAATTCATTGCTAATTTAAGCAAAATTAACTATTTTTCATTCACGTAAGCTAATTCTTCAATATGGCGACGACCATAATCAGCGAAAATAAAACGAAAACATGTTTACTTTTATGATGACCGCAATAAACCTAGCAGTGTCGTAGTTTCTGCTTTTCCACCAACAGATGTCGTTACGAATCGAACGGATCGCCATCTGTTGAGAGTTTTAACAGTTTTATTACGGTAATAATGATTGCCAGAAGGTTTACATATAGGAAAGTTTTGTTTACTCTTAAAATCTGTCTTTATGGATATCTTCAAGTATACTATAAAACATTTTATTAATGGTTTTCATAAAAGCAGTCATAAAACTGTGAGTTTTATTTATTGCTGCAATAAAACATTAATAAAAATCGAACAAAACCAATCAGCGATGGAATTGTTACTTGGGAATGGATATCATTTTCCGCGTACGGCTGGCAAACTGCTTCTGAAAGATTACGCACTCTTTTCTATCTTCGGGTCTAGTGTAGAGGTTTCAACTCTATTCAGAGTGTAGCTAGAAACCTAGCAAAAAAAAAAAAAAAAAAATCTGAGAAAAAAAACCGTGGAAGAAATTCCTGATGCATTTCCTGGAACAAGCCATGAAACGATCACTATGGGAACTGGAAAAGTACCTTGAGCAATTCTTGAAGGAATTCTGTCGTATATATCGTGTCCTCATCATAAAGTTTCATGAATACACTACGCATTACTGTTACTTCAAGAAATCCGTAAATCATTTCTCTTTAGGTTCACCTTGGAAACGTCCATAAATTTCGTCACGCTTTAAGGGGAGAGGGAGGTTCATCATAGTGTGACGATTCATACAAACCTTTCAAAAGGCCTCATACAAAAAGTGTGACATAGGGGGAAGGGGGGGTCGAAAATTGCCATTTTTTGCGTGACGTAATTTATGGCGTTCCCCTTCGGGAATCCCTTCATTGGCTCTTTTCAGAATATCATTTCATTTCAGGATTATTTTCTCAGCATTTATTTTTTTTTTACCTTCCTCAGATGATGTTGAAGATGATGATGACTGTCAGTGCCGGATTTAGGCCTCGGGGGGCCCGGGGCAAACCCTAAAAAGTGGGCCCCCAGAATCAAAATTTCGAATAAAATGAACCATACAATTACGTTTTTTTTTTTCTTAATCTTATGTACTATTTTAGACCTAATATTGAAAGCTTCTGATTTCTGAACTTCTCCATAACTCCGACAAATAGAAAATTATTCGAACATTTAATTTGATATTTGACTCAAATGTCCAAATGCTAGCGTAAATGACATCTCGTTCATATATTTTAAACTTCGATCCAAATTGAAAACATTTAAACAAGTTCAAGAACTTAGCGTTCAGTTAAAAATCTACTAAAACATGCAGCAACTTTATTTGAGATTGCACGGGATCGACGAGTATTTCAAAATTCAGATTATATAAAGATCTCTTGGGAGCAACTGAAGCAATAAATCTTAATATCTTCAGTAAAACCAAACATAAAGATATGGAAAGTTACAGTTTCCAGGACACTCGGTTTTCAAAACTAGCCTCAACTCCCAAACATCTCCAGAATTCATCATCTTCTCTTTTTCATGATAGCAGTGAACTGATGCAAATAAGTATGAGACATTTGTTTCCAAAATATAATCATAATCAACAAACGTATGTATAATTGTAAAATCATTGTGAAATAAAAGATAAATTTGTGAAACTATTGAAATTTATATTGATGTACAATTACTCAAAAGCTTAATCTCTCTTGCACTCTGCTTAGAGACACTTTTTGTAGCAACTTGAAGTGTTTCCACTCGATAAGAATTTTCAAGGGTTTTTAGAGAAAATCGCATATTTTCAAATACTGCACCAAAAATTATGAAACTTTTGATTTCGAATTATTCTTAAAAGAAAATCCAGATAAATGGCCAAACATAGTTTAGATACCTTTAGGAACCCTATTATAAGTTCTTTTTTTAGTGTGACGTCCTCACTGGGACACTGCTTCTCACCTTAGTGTTTTATGAGCACTTCCACAGTAACTGTGGAACTGTTATTAACAAGTTTCCTTTGTCAATGACTGTAATGGTGCAGTATCGACCAAAACATGACTGGAGGAAGTGTCGGTGTGGAATTTAAACCGATGCGTGGAATGGCTTTCGGATGCAAACCATAACCACTGGTTTGAAGTAAAATAGAATTAGAACTGACTTTATTTCTTACCTAAACTATCTTATATAATACAATTTTCTGCCTGGGTCTTACTGTACCATGACGCACTTGCATCTGTACCTGGCAATCTTTACTGTCTCTTTCTGCTTATCTCAATTCTATTTTCTTTACTATCAACGACTCATCGTCGCCAAGATTTACGACCATATCAATTTTGGCTCTGCTTTGTTTTAAGATTATCGGTGACTAACCACTACCGGGTAGAGAGTAGATAACAAAAACTAGCAATATTGTGAGAATGAAAGTGCCATGCGGCACGCCGATTGCAAAGTGCAAAGGCCATACGATGCGTAAATGACTCACGCGCAAATGATAATCGATCATGTCATTGATTCAATGATTTAATACTATCGCGTTCGTAACAATGACCATTTCGTATGTGCATACCGTGTGGCACCAACGAAGACACTCTTTTCCTAAGGAAGTCAAGGATTTTCCTTTACGAAAAGTTCTCGGAACGACCGGGAATTGAACGCGTCACCCTTACTATGGTCATGCTGAATATCCACACCTTAACAGCTGTGGCTATAGGGGCTTTGTATATAATATGAACGCTCATTCACGTGAATTTCATATGGTTTCGTTCAAAAATATAATATTTCGGATTCTTGGGGGCCCCCTTCATCGGGGGGCCCAGGGCACTTGCCCCCTTTGCCCCCCTTAAATCCGGGCTTGTGTGTAGTGTGTACTCACCATCTGCGCATGAATTGTCGTAAAACTGGGTAACCTTGAAAGTTTTTCAGCCAATTTGCATAATATTTTCCCATGTAACAGTATTTTTCTCAGTTTTAAAACAAGTACTTGGGTATTAGTTATCAATTGCAATAAAAAGACCAAATAATTTTAAATATAATTAGTGACCCATAATTTTTCATATGAACGAGAAACGCATTTTCATTTTGATATTGCCCCGAAAAACACAATAAACCTCGAAAACTTATCACAGATTGTAATTGTTCGGTATCACCGTTAATGAATTATTCCTACCTGAATTAATTTGTAAATATTGTAAATAATCTAACCTTAGTTTTAATATGAAATTAATTGAATTCAAATTAACCCTATTAACGTTTTGAACTGGCCTAATGTAGAATGATACTCTCTTGAGAGACGCAATGAGAGCAAATGATCTCAATTGGAATCACCAACCTGACCACTGTGCACAGCACAAGAATTTGTAGTAATCAGTTCGAAATATATCCCCACAGCAAACGCATCGGTGCGGTCGATCGTTCTTTGTATGTAACTCCTCACAGTATCGCGAAATAAAGTGGTGTAAAAAAAGTGAAGCACAAAAGAATTCCTCTGTATCCGAAAACGTGTGGGATACTCCGTGGTGGCCAATCGAGGCAACAAGCACGGCAAAAAAAACCTTATCCGTCGGTCGGTCGGTGTCGTGCGTGAGTGAGCCTCACAACTGTGTTAATTGATCACAGCGAAGAACGGGTTAAGTGATCAGTAGTGAAATCGTTCTGCCTTCGGTGAAGAAGGAGAAGATTCAGAACCGTGAATTAGTGCTAATCTGTGTACAGTGATTCCTGTGCGCCGTTCGTGCATCGAACGGGAAGTAACACCTTCAATCCCAGCAAATTACGAGTCCCGGCTCGTTCAGTAATCCTAAGAGTAAAGCATAATGGGATGAACACATATCAGATTTTGTCAATTTCTTCATTTTGCTACCCAAGTCATGTGGAAATTACATCGTTGAAAATGCTTTGACATCCATGTGCACAACAGAAACATGTGCTCGATGAACAAATTGAGATTTGAATTATGAAAAGAAATCCTCGAGCTCGGGTGAGACTCGAACTCACGACTCTCAATTCGCTAGGTGGGCGCTTCTGTTCCTTCAAACTACGGAGTCACTCGACTATCTCCGTCCCCAGTAGGCGTAGAACTAAACTCGATTCCACAGTCGCATATGGTTTTGCTTCTTTTCACCATCCAAATCTTCTTCGGATGGGATTAGATGAACATCTTACACTTACACTGTTGTGCACATGTGGGAGAGGATATTTTTTAATGGCAGGCAGCCTATTCATTGCACCCATAAACAAATGGAAACGCTCTATAGAAAATCAAAAAGCGCTCCATAAAGAAATAACATATGTTCCATGAAAATGTGCAATGTCACCCATAATTAACTGTAAACTTTCAATACTTTATAAAAAATGCACCGGTAAAACATAAAATTTTCTCATTCAAAGTGGAATTTTACACCAATAAATAATACTGAAATGCTTCATAATAAAATACAAATGCTTCGTAGAAAAATGCAAATGCTCCATAAAAATTGTACCCATAGAAAATTGAATATTGCTCCATAGAAAAATTAAATTACACCATAAATAATTGAAATTGCACCATGAAAAATAGATGAATTCTCCATAAGTCAAACTGCACCATAGAAAATATGAATTGCTCCATGAAAAATTGAAAATCATCCATGGATAGCATATTCTCATAATTTAATTTGACAGGGCTGAATTGCTTTTCATTGCACTGCTTTATTGGTGCAAATGTTTAAAGTTATGGAGAATTTTCAGTTTTTTATGGAGCAAATTGTATTCTATGTGGTGCAGTTTAATAATACTTATAAAGCATTTGTCTATTTTCTATGGTGCAATTTCAATTTTTTATGGTGCAACTTGATTTTTCTATGAAGCAATATTGAATTTTCTATGGGTACAATTTTATTTTTTTATGGATCATTTGCATTTTTCTATGGAGCATTTCTATTTTATTATGGAGTATTTCAGTATTATTTATTGGTGAAAAATTTCTCTTTTAATGAGAAAATTTTATGTTTTACCGGTGCATTTTTTATAAAGTATGAAACGTTTTGAATTATTCATGGGTAAAATTGCACATATTCATGGAACATTGGTTCTTTCTTTATGGAGCTCTTTTTGTTTTTCTATGGAGCATTTGCAATTTGTTATGGTTGCAATGCAATAACCTTTTGCCTTTTTTAATTATCATGAGCCTCAGGCACAGTCTCCCAATCTCCCAGTCCCCCAATCACTCCCAATTACTTGAGCGATTCCATTTGAGGTCCATACCTAGCATTCGAATCACCGGAAAAATTTAAGAAGGAAATCCCGATGGAATTCCAGGAGGAATCCACGACGGAATATCAAGAGGAATCCCCGAAAAAATCCCAGGAGGATTTGATGAAGGAATTCCAGGAGGAATTCCCAAAGAAATTCCAGATTTTTTTTAACTAATTCGAGAAGAAATCCTCAAAGTATTTCTAGGAG
The DNA here is from genome assembly GCF_035046485.1 of Aedes albopictus. Classification (NCBI taxonomy): domain Eukaryota; kingdom Metazoa; phylum Arthropoda; class Insecta; order Diptera; family Culicidae; genus Aedes; species Aedes albopictus. Next base: position 177,518,212 of record NC_085137.1, on the reverse strand, counting down.
GAACCATCTAAAAATATCCTGGAGGAATCCTCGTAGGTATTCCATAAGAAACCCCTGAAATAATTCTAGGAGGAATTCCCGCAGGAATTCCAAGAAGGAACCCCGAAAGAATTCCAGGAGAAATTTCCAATAAAAAATCGAAGAGAAATTCCCGTAGAAATTTCAGGAGCAATCCCCGACGGAAAATCAGGAGAAATCCACAAAGAAATTTCAGGAGAAATCCCCGAAGGAATCTCCGAAGGAATTTAAGGAGGAATCTTCGAATTAATTCCTGAAGGAATCTCTAAAGGAATTCCAGGAGAAATCCCTGAAGGAGATCCAGCAGGAATATCCGACGGGATTCCTGGAAGAATTCCTGAAGCAATTTATGGAGAAATCCCCGAAGAAATGAAAGAAGAAATCCCTGCATTGAAATTATGGGAGGAATCTCCGAAGGATTTCCAAGCGGAATACTCGAAGGATTTTTCCGAAATCTCCGAAGTGATTCCAAGAGGAATCCCTGAAGGAATTCTAGGAGAAATCAGTGAATCAATTCCGGAAGGAGATCCTAAAGGAATTCCAGAAGGACTCCTGAAGGAATTCCATGACGAATCACTGAAGCAAATCCAGGAAGAATCTCCGAAGGAATTCTAAGAGGAATCATCAAAGAAATTCCTGAAGGAAACCCCGAAGAAATTTCAGGAGAAATCCACGTTAGAATATCAGGAGAAAGCCTCGAAAGAATTTCAGTAGGAATCCAAGAAGGATGTCTACGAGAATACCCGAAGGTATTCCAAAAGGAATCCCCAAAGGAATTCCAGGAGACATTCCAGAATGAATTCTAGACGGAATCCCCGAAGGAAATCCAAGAGGAATCCCTAAATGAAATGCAGGAGAATCTCCGGAATCTCCGGAAAAATCTCCGATGGAATCTCCGGAAAAATCTGAGAGAAACCACCAAAGAAATTTAACGGAATATTAGAAGGAATCCCTGAAAGTATTTCAGGAGGAATCCTCGAAGGAAGTCTTGGAGGAAACCCCGAAAGAAAATCTAGGAAGAATCCCGGAGGAATTTCAAGAAGAATCCCCGAAAGAATTCCAGGAAAAAGCCAGGCGGAATCCTCGGAGGAAGTCCAGGGGAACCCCTGAAGGGAGTCTAAGAGGAATCCTCGAAGAAATTAGTGGAGAAATCCCTGCTGGGATTCCAGGGGAATGCACCAAGCAGTTCCAATAGGAATATCCATAGGATTCCCAGGCGGAATCCTCGAAGGATTTGCAGCGGATCTTCCCGGGTAGGGGGAAGGATTTGCAGGAGGTATTTTCTAACGAATTCCAGAAGGAAATCCTTGAGGATTTTTGTTGAAACTCCATGAAAGATCCCTCAAGAATATCCTAGAGATATGCCCGATTGTAATCCTAAGGGAATTATTGAAGGAATTTCTACAAGATTCCCTGAAGGAACTCCTGCAGGAACTTCTGAATGAGCTTCTGGATAAATCTCTGATGTAACTCCTAAAAACATCCGTGAGTCTTCCTGAAAAAATCTCAATCTCAATCTACAATCTGAAAGAACCCCAGGAGCGATCGCAGAGAGAACTTCTGGAAGAATTCCTAAAGGAACTTCTCGAACATTCCCCTAAGGATATCCTGAAGAAATCTTGCAAGGAACTCTTATATAGGAATCGTTGAATAAACTTCTGGGGTAATCCCTGAGTTCCTTTGGTGGTCTCCTTTGATCTTCGTTTAAGATTCTCTGAAAGAACTTCTGTAATGATTTCTGAAGGAACTTCTGTAGGAGTCCTTGAAGAAATTCAGCAGGAATCTCTGAAGAAATATCGCCAAAAATCCCTGAAACTTCTGTAGGAATCTCTGATGGAACTGCTGAAAAAAAAAAAACTGCTGTAGGAATTTCTAATGGTACTTCAGAAGTAATCCATGCAGCAACTAATTTCTAAAGACTTCCTGCAAGAATTCCTGAAAGAATTCTCGATGGATCTTCAGGTGGCATTTATGAGTCCTCCTGAAAGAATATTTGAAGGGACTTCTGGAAGGATACCTGAATGAACTCAGGTATCAGGTATCAGCAGGCCGGCTCCAGAGGCACGTTATCCTCCATTTGGGACATTTGTGCCATCGCCAAAATAACAGCCTATTTCATCATCTACCTGAGGGAAAAGGAAGGAAAAGGAATTTGGATGGGGATAGGGACAGGTAGGGAAATAGGAAAAATACCCTGGAAGAGGGTACTAACGCACAAGCGTACCACAATGGGTTCAAACAGCGCCCTGAAAAGGGCACTGTAATAACGCATAAAGCGAAAGAGAGCCTATAGCTCTTTACCACAGCGGGTTAAGAACAACAGAATATCCTGAAGATTCAGGTTTCTGAAGTCAGTTTCACTTAATAAGTGTTTACCGAATACTCGGAAACGCAGTTGCGCGAAAACTGGACAGTTACATATCAAATGATACGAAGTTCCATAATCGGGTTCACAGCTATCACAGGCAAATGAATCAGCTTGCTGAATATTCGCCATGTGATAGCTGAGTCGGCAGTGGCCAGTCAATGCTTTGACCAGCATGCTGCAATTCTGCTTAGACAAATTAGTTAGATACTTCGCCACCCGTAGAGATGGCTCAGCACTATACAATTTGGTTTGACGACATGACTCCAAACTATTCCAATATTGTCTGTGTTGAGTGACAGCCCAGGTGTGAATCTGAAGCTTAATCCAACACTTCGATATCGGAATAGCTGGCTCAGGGCCAATGAAGTCATGTGATGCTCCAGAGCGAGCTAACTCATCAGCCAATTCATTTCCAGCGATGGAAGAATGACCAGGTACCCATAGAAGGTGAACAGCGTTGGCTGAATTCAGCTCCTCGATTTGAGTTCGACAAGCGATAACTATCTTCGACCTGGAGTTGGCCGAAGCAAGTGCTTTAATAGCAGCCTGGCTATCTGAACAGAAGTATATTACTTTGCCCATTACGTGCTGCTGAAGTGCTGATTGCACTCCGCACATAAGATCAAAGATTTCGGCCCGAAAAACGGTGCAGTGTCTACCAAGTGAGTAAGACTGATACAGCCTTAGCTCACGAGAATAAACACCAGCACCTGCTCGACCTTCGAGAAGAGAGCTATCAGTGTAACATACAATGCCGTCTGAAATACTTCTTTCCAGATATCCAGATGACCACTCTTCCCGGGAAGGGAATTTCGTGGAAAATGTCCTATATGGAAAATTACAAGCAATTGTAAGATCACTTGGAGCAAGGACAATTTTGTCCCAATTCACCAAAAGTGGAAACAACGAGATGTGTGTTGAACTGCGGTTCACAGGAGTTTCCTCTAGTAGACCGAGTACCCGTAACCGGTAAGTGCAAGAAAGGGCTTCTTGTTTGAGATGAATGTGTAGTGGGGCAACGTCAAAGAGAACTTCTAGCGCTGCCGTAGGAGTTGAAGAGAACGCTCCAGACATCGCCATTAAGCACATCCTTTGGAGATGGCCTAATTTTGATTGGACCGTTCTCACTTCACCCTTTTGCCACCACACAAGACATCCATAAGCCAATATTGGCCGAACCACAGTTGTGTAAATCCATTTGATATACTTGGGTTTTAGACCCCAAGTTGTACCAAAAGTACGCCGGCATTGCCCGAAGGCCATACAAGCTTTCTTGATTCTGAACTCAATGTGAGGTGTCCAGGAAAGCTTGGAATCAAGAATGACTCCAACGTACTTTACCTGTTCAGTCACATCGATTTCAGAATCAAAGAGACGCAAAGGTCGAACGCCATTACGGTTTCGCCTTTCCGTGAAAAGAACAATAGATGTTTCACTCGGATTAACCGAAAGGCCATATTGGCGACACCAACCCTCAACTACCTGGAGGGCGTTTTGCATCAGGTCGAAAAGGGTGCTGATGCACATACCAACTAACAATGTTAGGTAGTCGTCGGCAAAACCATAAGTAGGAAAACCGCTATTATTGAGTTGCCTCAATAGCGTATCTGCTACGAGATTCCACAAAAGCGGTGATAAGACTCCCCCTTGGGGGCATCCACAAACACTCAATTTCCTAATCCCTTCTAGACGCAATGTCGAGAAGAGATATCGGTTTTTGAGCATTTGGTGAATCCAATTGGAAATCATTGGAGATATACCATGACTCCGTGCGGCTTCCAATATGGCATCGAAAGGCACGTTGTCAAAGGCACCCTCGATATCTAAGAAAACACCCAAACAAGATTGCTTTTGAGCGAATGCTTTCTCGATATCGTAAACAACCTTGTGTAAAAGAGTCACAGTAGACTTACCAGATTGGTAGGCATGTTGGTTCACATGAAGAGGCACGTTGGCCAGATGAACATCACGGATGTGATGATCCACAATGCGTTCTAAGCATTTCAGAAGAAAAGAGGTCAAACTGATAGGTCTGAAACTCTTTGCTTCTTCATACGACGCACGACCCACTTTCGGAATAAACTTTACAGTAATATCCCTCCAGGATTTGGGAATATACCCTGTAGCAAAACTGCAAACAAGTAGTTTTTTCAAAACATGTTTGAAATAATCAAATCCCTTCTGAAGCAAAATAGGATAAATCCCATCTGCCCCAGGAGATTTGAAAGGAGCAAAGCTATTAAGAGCCTACTCAATCGATTCTATAGTTACAATACTCCGAGTTGAAGCTAAAGAATCATAACTACAAGAAAAGACATCAGGATCATCCGAAGATGTAATATCCACACATCCAGGGAAGTGTGTGCTGAATAAGCATTCCAGAACTTCCTCAGAAGGATCTTCTGGAGCAATTTTTGAAGAACTCCTGAAAGAATCTCTGAATTTTTTTCCTGAGGCATCCCAAATAAATTCCAAGAGGAATTCTCGAAGAATTTAAGGAGGGATTCTTGAACAAATTCCGGGAATTTCTGATGGATCTCCTGGAGGAATCCCTGAGAAAACTCCTGGACTAGATCCTAGAGTAACTCCTGTAGGAATTCCTGAAAGAACTTCTGAAACAATTCATTAAGGAAATCTCAGACTAATCTCTGAAGGACCTTCTATGAGAATTCCTGAAGGATCTTCTGACGGAATCTCTGATGTATCTCTAGTAGGCATCCCTGAATTCTTCTGAAATAATGTTTGGTATTCCTGTCGAGATCTTCCTGAGAGATCTTCTGAAAAAAAAAAAATCATGCTGGAGGAATCACTGAAGATTTTCTGGAGGAATCCCAGGTGGATCTCCAGGAGGTATCGCTGAATCCTTCTGAAAGATTCTCTGAAGAAACTTCTGGAGAGATGTAAATGACTGTTCTAGGAGTTGAGAAATCAATTATTGTAATCAAGCTCTTATGATAGTGATCGTGAGATTTTTTTTATCTCAACCTTATATATACTTAATTTTGTTCGGGCACTGATCACCGGCGCGAAAAATGAAAATCGGCGGCGTGACAAACAGCGGCGTATGGCGCGCTGCCGATACCTCGGTTGGGTCGGCGTGGGACAAAAAGTGTCGGCGGCGGCGGCGTGGCGTGGCGGCGCACAGGTCTAATTCATAACTCATTGTGATATAATCACGTTCAACATCCTAGATATTTTCAAAATACTATAACTGGATTTTAAAAAAAAAAAAAAAAAAGACAAGGACACGTTCAATGCTTCCAGTGAGCTATTTGCTCTTTTAAGGAAGCACGACACTAGACAACGGACTAGCATGCAACGCCCAGTGGCACAGCCGAAAACTTTTCCTGACAGCTGCGGCGGGAATCGAACCCGCGCTCCTCAGCACGATGCGACTAAAGGCTTGGTGACCTTAGCCGCACGACCACGAAGCCACATTTTATCACATTATGCCATAAATGTTGTTTGATAACTCATTGTTTCGTAATTTAGTTTTGAGTCATCGACATTTAGAAGATAATGTTACAAAAATGTATCAAATTTTGATAGAAACTAGTAATCTTAAGTCCAAAATTCATATCACATTTTGTTATACTTTTGATCTGATTCTAACAAAATAGGTTATTATCTTGATTAGACCAGTGTACTTTTTGTTACAAATTTAGACATTTTAACAGCACCCTGCATCTAGTCCTGTATCTAGTTTATAACACAGTAAGTTATAGAGAAATATAACAAACTTTAAAAAAAATCATAACATAATATGATATAAACTTGATAAATATTTTAAGCGGGTCCAGGGATTTCTTTCGGGATTTCTCCTGAGATTTCATCAGAGACTACCTCCGGTATTCCTTCCAAGATTTTTCCTGGGATTGCTTTAGTATTTCCCCCTGGATTCTCTATTCCAGGGGTTTCTTTTGTGATTTTTCAGGAATTACGCCAAGATTAGTTTAAGGATTCCGTCATGGATTTTTGTTAGCTTTTCTTCAGATTTTTTTCTGCGTTATGTCCTGGCATTCTTTCATAGACTTTTGACGGATTCCTTCGTAAATGACTTCAGGAATGCTTTCAGATATTACTTCCAGGACTCCTTCGTTAAGTCCTCCCGGGATTCCATAAGGGATTTTTATCGAAGATTTCTCCTGGATTCTTTACACGCAACCTGCGATTGGCAGATTCTAATACAATTGGGTATGAAACATATACAAATATTGAATTAGGGCCTTGCAAATACAAAAATTGGTAGGTGGCAGTATACCAAAAATTGTATTGGCTTCCTAGAATCTGGAAAAGGAAAATTTCGCATGTGTGCGTGTGCTCTGTCGCACTGGTTTCTCATTATTTGTTCTATTTTTAGACTGATCATGGCAGCAGCGGCGGCATCAAATACCAATACATGTTTAAAAAGAAATACGCGTGGCGGCGGGAATCGAACCGAGACACTATCATGGTGATACACGGTATCCTGCGCTCTAACCAGCACGGCTATAACTGCACATGAATAGACAAGAGGCTGAAAGCCATCATCATCAACACAAACGTGGCTTGGTGATGGAAGTGATACAGCCGCCACACTGCACAATGGGTCCAGAGCCGTATTTGCGAAGACAAAACTGTTTAAGCTTCAGCCATAAGTTTTTAGACACATATTGTGTTTTAGAAAGTTTATTTTCAATTGTTGACCCTATTCCCTATTATTGTTATGTTAGGAAGGTTCGTCTGGTTAAACTGATTCAAAAATCTGCTTTCTAATAATTTTATTTGCGATGCCATGATGGATGGTGATGGATCGTTTAATTAGAAATTCCACCAATAATAAAGGGCAAATTTTAAATTTCATATACATATCTCAGGACTCTCACCACTTAGAAAGTTGGTGTCTTCGACAACGTTGTTAAGTGACTCAAGGGCTTACAGTTAATGGTCCACTAGGTGGCGCTAGTTACACATTTGCAAAATCATTCAAATAATTGATATTTTTTCGTGAAGTAATCAACAAGCTGTAAGTTTGTTTTCTTTGAACGTGTCTAAGTCAAGTCAAAGGTTTTTCAAAGAGCTACACTACCCGTCATAAGTACGGACTCATAAAAAGTATTGCAACAATATTGCATCACCCTGACTCACCTCAATATCTCTAAAACCAGAACACCTACAAAAATGACACCTTCAGAAAAGTTGTTGCTTTTGGTCTTCTGAATAAGTTTCCTGAAGACAGCATCTTTGTAAGTCCTCAGGTTTTGGAGATATCGAGGTGAGTCAGGGTGATGCAATATTGTTGCAATACTTTTTGTGAGTCCGTACTTATGACGGGTAGTGTATGTATTAGTCATAATTGTGCAATGTCGCATTTCATTCGGTTCACTTGATCCAGAGATATAGCAATTAAACGAAAAACACTCAAATATGAACTACACACCTAGAAAATATCATGTAATTTTAAGTGTCCTGAACCTGACATATACGAGCGTCATCAAAAACACAAATTTAGAGGTTGAAACATGTAAATTTACGTCTTTCAAGACACCCCAAAATAAAATTCATTTTTTCATAGCGTCTAGCAATCACTAGATCCGATTTGACAGAAACAACATAGAAAAGTAAAATAATGCCATGCTTGGATTCGAACACCGGATCTGCTGGTCGTGAGTCATATCTCTTACCTCTCGGCTATTTCACCGAGTTAGTGGCTGATAAACGTGATACTGATTCTACGTTTCTGATGAAACGAATTTGTTGACATCTAACGGAACCAACTAGCACTTACATCATGCGCGTAAAATTGAGTCCAATTTATGATTCAGTCTTGAAAACGTTTACGTTCTTTGGTGATTCCGTTTCGTGCAAATTTCAGAATTTCTAAGTGTGTACTTTATTAGAGTTGTTCCAATTTTATGTAAAGTTATCCAATCGAGCCCAAATTTGTACCGTTTATAGCTTACTAGTTGTGCAACTGACAGGAAAAATTTGAGAATATTTGGTGCATTATTGAAAAAGTTACAGCTTGCTGAATATATTTGAAATAATAAATAAAAGTTGCATGCTTAAATTAATTCGTAACTAGCGCCGCCTATGACAGAACCTTGAACCAATCAGCTAATCAACTGAGCGGCCGTAACCAACCTAACAACTTTCTAAGTGATCTGAGTCCTGAGATATATGGAATATAATATTTGTTTGCTCACTAGCGCCGCCTAGTGGTGGAATTTTGAATCAAACGGCCCATCATTTGTTAGTTCTTGACCAGCCAAATAATATTGCCGAAGACACCAACTCTCTAAGTAATCAGGATGATGAGATATTTGGTATAAACATTTCATCAGTGTTACGTCTGTTTGTCTCTGGTATGACAGATATCACAAACAGCAAGACGTAGTACTGGCGAAATTTCCATACCGTACATCTTAGCACCATGATTACTTGAATATTCGCCAAAGTTGTTATGCCAGCCAAGGTTTTACTGGTGATGGGCCGTTTGATTCAAAATTCCACCACTAGGTAGCGCTGACGATAAATTAATTATTATATTCCATATATCTCAGAACTCTGATTACTTAGAAAGTTGGTTTCTTCGGCAATGTTGTTTGGTTTATTAAGGCGTTTCAGTTGATTAGCTGATTGGTTCAGGATTCTGCCAGTAGACGGCGCTAGTTGCAAATTAGTAGAAGCATGTATCTTTTACTTATTATCCCGAATATATTCAGCAACCTGTAACTTTCTATAATGTGTAGGGAATATTCTCAAATTTTATCTGCTAGTTGCACAACTAATTAGCTATAAATGGTACAGATTTGAGCTCGATTGGATAGTTTTACATGAAGTTGGAGCGACTCTAGTAAAATGTTTCATATTTGAGTGTTCTTCGTTAAACTGCTATATGTCTGGATTAAGTGAACCGAATGAAATTATATTTTGCACATTTATGACTAATATATAGCTCTTTGAAAAATCTTTGACTTGACTTAAATATGTTCAAAGAAAACTAAATTACAGCTTTTTGATTGCTTTACGAAAAAAACATTCATTTCCATAATTTTGCAAATGTGTAACTTGCGCTTCCTTGTGACAAAATTTCGAAACAAGTGGACCATTAACTGTAAACCCTTGACCTACCAAACAACATTGTCAAAGACACCAACTTTGTAAGTGACCAGAATTCTGAGATATATTAAATTTAAAATTTGCTTGACCTCTAGCACCGTCTAGTGGTATATACAAAAGCATGCTAAGTTTTAAAAATTGCCTAAAACATTTTTAGCAAGTTGTTTCCTTTTATAAAGTCCACCAAAACTATTCAAATTTTGATTACTTGTTCCTCAACGAGTTTGATTTAATTGGTGCAAATTTGGGCTTGATTGATTATTCAACAACTTTACACGAAATTAGAGCCCTTCTATCTATATCTAGTTTTTGACTTCCGTTTATCAATTACTGTACCTTAGGACTAAGCGAACCGAATTAAATTATTATTATTATTATTAATTTATTTTAAGGACCCTTTAACTGAATGGAAGTCATTCGGGTCCGTATTAAATTAAATTTTGAAAGTTTGTGACTAATGTAATGTATTGGTCTTCATGTATCGTTGGACTCGACTATTTGTATCCACACATCTGGCCGAATATACCTCTGCGCCAGCACAAATTCATGCGGATGTTGGAGTGTTGGTGGGAATTGGTTGGCAGAAGGTTCACACATTGGTGTGTGGATACCAGGGGAAGGTGATAGAATTGTGTGTTTTTATTATTTTGAAGATGTGCGGCACAGTTCGCTTGATTGCATAACTTGTAGGCGTTTTCTAATAGGATTGTGACACTGTGCTGTGAAAGTTTGGAAGGAAGGGAAACGGCTTTTTCAACCCGTTTCTGTTCTAGCGACGGCTATGAACATGTTTATATACATGCGTTGTATATGTAGAGAGCAGAGAGAAAGTATATAGAAAGATACAAAGTAGGAGGAAAGGGACGGGCCTGGGATTGAACCCAGGACCTTCTGCATATAAATCAGAAGCGGTAGCCACTAGACCACCGAGCCCCAATAATGACCAAAGGCAAAAAAGTTGCAATTTATTGAAAACTTTTCGAAAAGTTCTAATGATTCGAATGTTTTATCCAAGGGCTGAAAGTCTCTTGAATAAAGACCAATCAATCAAATCAATCGAATGTTTTATTTTTGTAAATTTGCTATAACTTTCTAAAATATTCTGATATTGTATAGAGAATAATTAATCAGCAGATTTTTGGATAAGCCACACTTGATTGACCGTAATCATTTCACAATAATGAAAAAAAAAAGAAATGACAGAACTTGGCAGAAACATTTTTGTCTTCGTAAATACGACTCTAGACCCATTGTGCACTGAAAAGCCCGCATCCAGCAGGTTGCTGTTTGCAAGTGGAAAATTCCATGTAGACAATAGGACGCGAAGCTCAGCAGCGAAGCGAAAGTTATTTTTATACGCAACCCGGTTCAACTTCTCGGGTTTGAATGGAGATGTTTGTGTGTAGTGGTATGGAAGCTATGGAACCGTGTAGCGCATCATAATACAACGAATGGATTATGATTTATCACAATTTCTGTACGTTTTTAATACATAAATTGGTAGAAAAGGCATATCTCAATTTTTGGTAGCTTTTCTTGGTTTGCGTGTAGAGATTCCTTCAGAGATTTCTACCGCCGTTTCTTCATTGATCTATCAAGGATTTTCTTTGGGGGTTTTGCCTAGGATTTCTTGAGGGATTCTTCTCGAGGTTTCTTCAGGAAATCCTCCTTAGATTCTTTTGATTAACTCCCCAAGAATCCAACAGATTTGTCTTCATGGGCTGCTCTTTTGGTAGCTATTGGGCTCTGCATGAAATTTTGTCAACAACAAGGTCAGTAAAAGTAAAAATCCAATAAATACAAAATTAAAACAATGCAGTGTCCTATAGTATGTAACATACCAACTGTTACATTCGGGAAAGATTTGATTTTAACACATCAGGTCAAAGATAAGAACGGCCACCCTAGAATTTATATTCCCACCGCCGCAAGTGATAGGTACGACAAAGTTGCATCGCCGACCACATTCCGGAACCACGTTCTTGGTTCGACCAGCAGCGAGCGGTTAGGGCAAAGTCCAACGTATGTAGTAGCATAGTAGAAACCTACCCAACATAACTTGTCGGTCCCCGCGCATGGAATGATAATTTTTTTCGCCAAAGGCACACGTGAAGCTATTTCACCTCGCAATCGACACCGTTTGATCACGTTTCGCCACCACCAGAGGAGCAGCGCTTCAATAATGTGGGAGAGAAATCTTTGCGAAAGCAGTCGAGCTTGAAATTGCGGGTTTGGTCGGAATGCTGAAATTTTCTTGAAACATTGCTGGGCGCGCGTACCTAATTGGAAAATTCAAGGTCTTATCACCACCACCACTACTGACGTCAAACGCGGCGGCAATGGCTTTGAGGGGGCTTCATTAAAAACTCATTTCTTCGTTCTTCTTTCAAGGTTGATTCTGGGAAATAAAGTATGAAAAGTAATTCATCTGTTATGGGGTGTATTATTTCTTGAGTTTTCTTCGGTTTGAAAATCTCGTTTCAAGTTTCGTTTGCGTCTTCCTTGCAAGGGAACGCGGTTTTCAAAAGATTACAATAACATTCCCAGCCAAGCAAATAGTAAGCAACCACCACGTTTCACTCGTTGTCGCCAAATTATCGCTCTCTTCCGAGTAATCCGTCGTCGTCGTCAATGACAGAGCCATTGAGTAAAACGTTCCGCACAATGATCGATATCATCAAGCACGCGGAACTTGTGGCCTCCCGTCAAGCCATTGAACGTTTGAACGTTGCTAGGCACATACAGACACAGAACGTGACTCGGAAGGTTGATCCATGGACAGACGAAGAGACGGAGGTTCTTTCTCCCAGTTGAATTTCGTCATTTGCTTCTAATTCGGCGAACAGGAACACAGTTCAAGGACAACGTTTTCAAACACCCGCACAATTGTGGTTTATGTGAGTCGGCCAATTTGGCATGTACTACGCCGATAGCCGTAGATGGCAATAAGTCGGAACATTTTCAAGTAATTGATATTGATAGTTTTGTTAAAACTTCGAAGCAAAAACTGCTTTCAGTCTTCAAAACACATAAATCCTCATATTTTTAGTTCAACGTGTTTTCAACCCGTGAAAAACTGGGAAACTGAAAAACTTTGAACAACCTCATTTTTCTGTTATTCATTCTGACTTCTTACAGCTCCACTCACATGTTAATCCATCCAACACTTACGATCCGCCCATGTCCCAAAGAATGCCCTTTATTTTTTCCAACATTCCCGAGTGAGCAACACTACATTCTGTTCCGGTCGAGTTGAAATCGTGTTCCATTTTCTTGACGGTTTTATACCCGGAACGTGACGATAATGGTGATAACGATAACGTTTTCATTGCCATCTCTGGACTCGATGGAGCCGACCAGCCACGGCCAGCAGCCCCGTAAGAGTAGTATTGCAGAGGCCTTAGGCCAGTTACCACCGTTAGGTCTGGACGATGCCAATTTCTTCCGGTGCCATTGCAGAAAATTTTATTTCCTGCTCTAATTAGAAACTAATGAAGATGGTCACAAGTTTGCGGAAGGTGGCCGTTATTCGCACGAGGTAGACGATTGTTTGCCGAAGAAGCGTGCGGAATGCTAATGAGAGCAGCTTGGGGGCTTGGAGAGAAGTGAATATTTTGTACAAGGTCTGTGAGATTCCAGTAGAGTTAGAATTACAAGAATTTGCAAACTTAATTGAGAATTACATCTGTTTTTACTGTTTGCTCGTTTGACTCACTGTAATCAATTTTTAAACTGCGGATTAAAGCTAAATAAAAAAAAATAGTGTTAATACAAGGCATGGTAAAAGCTTTGAACTTGAAAGTTCAAACAAAGTTCCAAGTAGCATCTTAGGCAGCTTTCAAGCTCCTTAAGAGGCTAACGAGGAGCCTCGCCGGAACTTGTGTGCGAAGTTCCAGCAAGGTTCATCGTTATCCCCTTAATCAACCAGATAGTTCCATTCGAAACTTTATCTGAACTTCGTGGAACGTGAAAGTGCAATTTGTCATGAGAAGCGGAACTGTTGGTTACATGGGACATAAAAGGACCCCGTTGAGGTCATTAGTTTCTTTTCAGTATTGCAAGCAACCGGCTGTAGGACAGAAGGTCGAAAGACAGAAACAATGGAAATTCCTATGGAGATTTCTTCAAAGAATCTTTCTGTGCATCTTTTAAAGAAGTAATATTTGGAAACTAGTTCGACAATTCCTTCAGGAGATAGCTTGGTATACGTTTCAGCAATTTCTTCAGCTTACCCTTCGGAAATTGTTATGGGAGTTTTTTTTACAATCATTTTGACAATTTCTTGAGCATTTTTATTTTCAACTGCTTCAGCAGATCGTTTGGTAATTTTCTATGCATTTATTTTGACCATTTTCTGAAATTTATCGAGCAATCGCTCCAGCGCTCCCTATGAAAATTCCTGTGGTAATGTCTGTTAATAATTCGGCATTGTTTCAGCGAATTTTTTCGCATTATTTGGACACTTCTTCGACAAATCCTTTAGATTTCCATCAGTATTTTTTTTTGCATATTTTCTGTTAATCTTTTTTGCCTTTCTCGTACACCAAGGTGTACCGAAAGGCTATATGTTCACTCCAAAAATGAAATTTTGATAGAGCCCCCGGAGGGGCAAGTTTCATATACCAATCGACTCAGCTCGACGAGTTGAGATGATGTCTGTGTGTGTGTGTGTGTGTGTGTGTGTGTGTGTGTGTATGTTTGTGTGTGTGTATGTGTACAAAAAAAGGTCACCTCACTTTTAGGTAGTAAATATCAACCGATTTTAACGATCAACGGCTCATTCGACGCGGAATCTGGTCCCATTGTTTCCTATTGAAAATGGTTCGGATCGGTCCAGACGTTCCGGAGCTATGGTCATTTAGGTGTTCCGGATCGGTACCCCTGGAAGGGGCCAGACATGAACATGCACCAAACCCATGCATGCGACCCATCAAACCACGGCATTGACGATTATCTGATGAACGGTGAGCAGGAAAATAGTCTCAGACCATATCTGAACCGGTAGTGTTCCGGAACCGGTTCTGGGTGTCCCGCCGGAAGTGGCCAAATATCAAATTGAACATAACTCATGCATGCGACACATCAAACAGCGGCTTTTTCGGTAATCTGATGAACGGTTAGCAGGAAAAGAGTATCAGATCACATCTGAACCGGTAGTGTTCCGGAACCGGTTCCGCATGTCCCACCGGAAGTGGCCAAATATAAAAGAGTACCAAACCCATGCATGCGACACATCAAACAGCGGTATTTTCGATAACCTGATGAACGGTTAGCAGGAAAACAATAATAGACCATATCTGAACCAGTAGTGTTCCGGAACCGGTTCCGGGGGTCCCGACGGATGTGGCCAAATAAAAAAGAGTACCTAACCCATGTATGCGATACAACAAATAACGGCTTTTCTGATAACCTGATGACTGGTTATCAAAGAAATAGGTGAGGACCACATTAGAGACTGCCGGTTGTATTCCGGAACCAGTTCCGGGTGTTGCGCCGGAAATGGCCAAATATAAAAGTCAACCAAACCCATGCATGCGACACATCAAACAGCGGCATTTTCGATAACCTGAGAAACGGTAAGCAGGAAAACAGTATCAGACCATATTTGAACCGGTAGTGTTCCGGAACCGGTTCCGAATATCCCACCGGAAGTGGCCAAATTTAAAAGAGTACCAAACCCATGCGGCTCAAAATTTAATATGGCGGCTGTTTAATAGAGATTTAGGCTCTTAAAGCATGCTGTATGGGAATATTTGATATGTGGAAGACAGGGATGGGAACACTCACTTGGAAAGAGTTACACTCACTTGGAGTTTTCTCAACTCAGAAGCGTGCAATTAAGAAACGATGTATGGACGACTTTTACCTTATGATTTCGTCTAAAAGTTTGCCGAATAGAGTAGAGGTCGCGCACAAATCCCAAGGTCGTGACAGAGCTGTGAAAGCGACTCTCCACGAGGTGAGTGTAATTTACATTCACCTCGTGGAGAGTTGCCTTCGCAGCTTCCTCACGACTTCGGTTTGCGTGTGCGACCCCTACTCTATTCGGCAAAGTTTTAGACGAAATCACAAGGTAAAAGTCGTCCATACATCGTTTCTTAATTGCACGCTTCTGAGTTGAGAAAACTGCAAGTGAGTGTAACTCTTTCCAAGTGAGTGTTCCCATCCTTGGTGGAAGATGTCTGGACTCCTAAAATGGTGATTAGAATATCCAAGATGGCGAACTGAAATCCAAGATGGTGGCTTCAAATTCAAGATGGCGTTTGTTTAAAAAAGTTCAAGGCTCTAAAACCAAAATGGCAATCAGGATATCCAAGATGCAGGGCTGTTACAGATGGCGCGGATTTTGCGTTTTTCGCGGTTTTTGCGTTTCGCGCGGATTTCGCGCGTTTTTGCGAATTTCGGCGCGGATTTTGCGGAAATGGTTTTCAAATGCACTTGCATCAAACATTTAGACAAGTAGCTCAACAAAACCAGAAAAAGAACGTTTTTAAAGTAGTGTTATGGAATGTTGTGCTTAATTAAAATCAATGTTAATAGTTAATAGTTAATGCAGTGTTAACGTTACATTGCACTATACGCATTTGTTAAACTGAGAAGATCATCTTTTGAATTTCTTAGTCAAACTATTGAAGTTATTTCTGTCTTAACCCCGAAATCAATTTTTGGCAAAAATTTTGAATAGAATGGCAAGATTTCTGAAATAGCTGTTTCTTGGTGATTTTGATTTTTTTAATGGATTTTGCAAAGAGATGTCTTCTGAAAGTATTAGAGAAACATTTGGTTGTATTTTGTAGTCAAATTTAACAGAATCTTGTAAAGAAAATCATTGGTTTGGTAGACTGTGTGTGTCGTAAGAAATCAAAATATAAAAGATACAGCTAAGACGTCCTGGAGCTTTTAATGATTGCATTCTTAGATAGTTCCATGGAAAAAAAAAACTTTAAAAACTCTGGATAGAATATTATTCATTAGAAATTTATAGCGATTTTTTAAACATGCAAGAATGTTTTGATTCATTATGGATGAGTTTCAGAATGACGGAATTGACGAAATTGCTGAATCAGTTATTACTACTTGTGAAACAATTTGTTTTGCTAAAACTATGATTTCCGATCAGAGCACCCATTGTGAGGGGCACAGGGATTAAAGGGTTTCTTGGTAGATTTTTTTTTTGCAAAATACCTGGAAAAAATGTTGAAGCTTTTGAAATTCTTAGAATAAGAACATTTTGCTGAAATATCCATCCAATCCTAATTTCCAAGGGTGTGGTGTGACCAGAAACTCTTATCATAAATGATCCAATGAATTTATATTTTTTCATGTATCTCTTGCTTAATGTTCAGAACATTTTATGAATATCGCCCTTAAGAATAAAATTTAGTGATGATTCAATCATTAATTCACTAGTATTACTCCGTTTGTTTCTGCAAAAAGTAATCCTTGAATTTCCCGTAACGTGGGTAGATCAACTTGGAATGGTGCGTTACGGTGTAAGATCTGCCATTTCAAGTTTTGATCTTGCTATTTTCCAGCCTGGTTTATTTAAATGCAGGAACATTCCAGGATCAAGATTTGGTGTACTTTTTACAATATTTATTTATTTATTCTATTTATTTTTTATTCTATTTATTTTTTACTGCTAACCCAACCAACACACATGTTATATAAGAGTTACGACAGCGCAAGTTTTCGTTGTATAGAAGTTAATATGACGTAATTCTAACATTGTGTTGAAATAACGTCAAATAAACTTCTATACGACCAAAAGTTGCGCTGTCGTAACTAATATATAACATGTGTGTTACTTGGGAATACATATACCGTTTGTTTCAGAGGAATGGAGGTAAATTTAACCTATAACAATTTACAAAAATATAACAGTGGAGAACGTAGAGTAAAAGGGTATAATGCGCCCCACCGGGGCAAAACGCCCCTTTTCATTTTCTAGCGATTCAAGCGCTTTTCGCATGCGTGATCGATTAGAAATCTCAAATATTGAAGAATTATTGCCATCAAGCTGGCCCGTTAGTGGATTGGTACAGAAAAGCAATAAAAATATCAAAAAGTCTGAAATCGAGGCTTTTGGCGTAATATTTTACCTCTTGTGTGCTGACTTCATTGTAAACGAAGCTAGTGCTGTTCGCTTGTGTTACTTTGCAACTTTTATGCACTTAAACACTTGTTGAAAGACCCTCCTAGAATAAGCATGTGCTGGAATTATCCCCTGAGACAGTTTTATCACGGGGCTGGACGTTTTTCTTTTGATGGGGCGTATTGCCCCGTTTGTTTTGAAAAGGCAAATTTTGGAACGTTTTCGAAAAACGTTTCAAAGCTTCCATAGCCACCTCTCCAAAGGCAAAGTTCGCATGCAACACTTCACTAACTTTAGTAGCAACGATTTGCAGTGAACAATAGATGGAATAAGGCGCCCGTTTCAGATATATTGTAATTTCTGCTTAGGGGGGGGGGCATATTATACCTGTTTACCCTATCACAATTTAATACTTTTTTCTATTTCAGATTTACAAACAGGCAATCAGCGATCAAAACGGCGAAGTATCTCTTTCTTTAGAAAGGTCAAGATTACCGTAGGATACAGTGACAAGTAGACCACGTTTTCCGCGTCGATTTATTCGTACCGAGTTCCATAATTTCGATTTATTTTTCGAACATTTACGATAATGTATTTTTGTTCATCCCACCTTCAACTTATATTACGCGTTGCGAACATTCGCGGATAATAGATATGTACAACGGTTTTATTATCCGCAATCTTATTAACACGGGAACGCGAAAAAAAAATGCAAGAACATAGATGAAACTCAAAAGCAACGATTCTAGTTGTTTAGTTGTCCAGTTTTCTCGTAAAGCTACGGCGCGGGTATCGGTTTTACAGCATTGGCAGTAACACTAAACGGAATTGCATACAGTTTATTTTCTGACTGAGAAACGATACTCTCTAAAATAAAAACTCTCATTTTTGAGTAACACCCATGCCGCACAGGGACTGTGCTGGAAACACACATTTTTTTAAATTGCTCGTACGCTCACATTTTTGCAAAATATCAATATTTTTCGGTATTTGAAGGTGGTTTATAAACCCAGTGAGGTTGCCATGATGTCGAAATTATTGCAAAATACATGCTCATGTGACTATGTGAGCGTACGAGCAATTTAAAAAAAAATGTGTGTTTCCAACACAGTCATGTGCGGCATGGATGTTTACTAAAAATGTGCAGGCCGAACACATTTTTGAGCGTAGCCGTTTTTGCGTGTAAACTTAAAACGTGCATTATTACGAGTTGATCCGACATAAGCGTGGTTTAAAAATTATTCATACCCGGTATATAATTATATTTAATACACAAACATACCATGAAATTATTGTATTCTTCCGACAGCCGGCTGGCGGAAGACTAAATCATATCAAGGGATGCATAACTCACATCACTTACCAATGTGAATCCAGATCTATGTAACTTTCTATCCCTTCCCTTCCCACTAACAAACTTCCTTCCTGTGACAACCGTGGGGATGCGGAGGTACACACGGTCTCTAGTAGCAACGGATGCCACACCAACATTCCTTCCCTTCCCCGATGACCGTAAGGACGTGGCCGGCGCCGGTACTGACAATTTAAAGTTTTGAACCTTCAAAATTGCACATTGAGGATGGAAAGGTACACCCAGGCCCCATCCATTTGGTTCCCTGTGCAATGTTGACTGTTCTGGTCAGTAACGGAGTAGCAACTACGAATTGTACGGTCATCTCATGGTCATGCAAAAAGTAATCCTTGAATTTCTCAAAAAGTTTTTGAAAATTCTCAAATGGTCTTTTGGGAATTCAGGATTTCTACCTTAATTATAAATTATTTCAAAAGTCAAACTGCTGCCTTTTTCTCGTAAAATAGTAAGCACTGATTGATAAGCAATCGAAGAATTATTGATCCAAAACATATTCCTGCAATTAAAAAAAAACAACATGTTTAAACTCTTGTTTGAAATAGAAGTGGTTATACAAATCAATTTATTAATTGATCAATTGATTTTCTCTTAAAAATTTTGGTTTTTAGTAAGTTTGAGTCATCAAAGCCATATGTTTTGTACTGGCGCGGATTTGAAGACCTCGGCGCGGATTTCAAATGGCTTGACGCGGATTTTGCGGTTTTCAAATCGACACTTTTGTAACAGCCCTGAAGATGGCGATCTAAAATTTAAGATGGCGGCTCCGAATTCAAAATCGCGGCTCTTTAATAGAGTTTTAGGGCCTGTAATAATGCATTTTTGGAATATTTGGTATGGGGATGATATTCCCGTAACGTGGGTAGATCACCTTAGAACGGTGCGTTGCGGTGTAAGATCTACCAAATCAAATTTTGATCTTGATATTTATATTATTTATAAATATTCCAAGATCAAAGCTTGATGTTCTTGTTTGTGTTTGTGTAGTATATGTGTTTCAATGTAGCTGCTAATTAACATTTCATTTCAGAAGGATTCAGGTAAATTTATCATATAATACATATAATATTGTAAAAAAATGTAACTGTGGCGAGCGTATCACTAATATGTAACTTACTCGACGTACGATGTTAATATTACTTTATATTTCAGATTTTCAACCGAAGAATCTAGTAATTCAACCGAAAGCCATTAAGATGACGAGGAAACGGGCAGATAACTGATTTGAAGCAGTTTAACAATGGTGTGCATGAACGTTTACCACACATATCCTTTGGAGTCTACCCTTCCACTAACAACACCTAAATTCCCGTGACACCTAGGCCTAAGGAGAGATCGTAGAGTTGTCTACATCTTTCTTAAGTGTCCAACTAACCATCCTTTCCCTTTCCTCAGCAGTCGTAAGGACGTGGCCAGGACAGTTTTCGACCATTGGAGGATTGCGTCAGTCTTGTCTAAGAGTCAGAGATTAGTCCCAAATCTTTATGCTTTGGTTCGGACGGGAAGGAGGCAACCCTCATAACAACGGTCTAGGACTGTACCACCTACGAATTTGTGCGACTCGCTTAATGCTAATGCTAATGCTAAAATGCTAATTTGGTATGGGGATGATGTCTGGATTCCAAAAACGGCGACTTGATTATCCAAGATGTTGGTCCAACATCAAGATGGCGGCTGTTTGATGAAGTATATTTTTCGTAGGGAAGATGCCTGGACGCCAAAAATGGCGACCAGAACATCCAAGATGGCAATCTTAAATCCTAAATGGCAGCTTCAAATTCAAGATAGCGTCTTTTTCTTAAGAGTTTGAGGCTCAAACATTAAAAGCCAGATAAACGATATGATTTCTGGTATCATGAAATGGATTTCTGCTAATTGTATGAAAGTGCGATATACATCAACATGTCGCTTAAGTTTTATAGAAATGGGGTTTCGAAGGCACGAGAAGGCGCCATCACCGCTAGGTGGATTAATTAGGGTTTTTCATAATTTCTGCGGTGTTTTTTGGGAATTCTTTTGGTAATCCTGGTAAAACAATTTGAGCAATCTTTTGTGAATTTCGTCTACAATTCATAGGCATTCCTTTTTTCTTCTTCGTGGATTCCTCAATGATGCTTTTGAATAGTTTTTTGGGACGAGCCATTCTTTAGAAATTTCATCGACAATCAATGAATTCTTCTGAAAATATCGCAGGCTGATGTTTTGTTTCAGAAATTTCTTTGAAACATTTTTCTTAAATTTTTTTTTAGCAATTCTTTCGAAAATTGCTTTGGAAAGTTTGTTACAAATTCCGTCAGCAATTCCTTCGAGGAGTCCTACAGCAAATTTTACAGATATTTCTTTGGCTATATCTTTGAAAAAACTATTTGGAAATAATTTTTAAACTCCTCGATCATTTTTTTGTTAATCTCTTCCTGAATTATTTTGGCATATTCTTTAAATGGTCTTGCGGCAATTTCTATCGAATTGTTTTCCACACTTCCATTGGATTCTTTTTCAAAATTGCTGTGGCAGTTCTCATAGGTTAATTTGAAAATTGCTTTAAAGATTTCTTCGACAACTCTATTGGAATGTTTATCGAAATTTTATAAGGAACCCTATTGGCAATTCTCATATTCTTTCATAATTTTCTTGGAAATTTACATGAAATCTACTCGACAATTCCATTGGGTATTCCAAGGCAGTTTTTGGAAATTCCTTTAAAATTTTCCTGTGACAGTTCCTATAGGAATTCCTTAAGAAATTGATTTGGAAACTCCATTTTTTGGTTCCTGTGGCTATATCTTGTGTGTTTGTGGAATATCAAGATAGATGGCAGATAGAATTTCATATTGAGATACTGCAAATGATTAAAAAATAAAATAAACAAATGCCGTTTGAATTTATAAAGAACTGCTGAACAAATACTCCAAGAACTAGGTGCATAAAATTTATTAGAATTACTTAAGCTACTTTCAAATAAATTTATGAAAATTATCCAAAGAAATTGCTGAAGGCGATCAAAGTTTCAATAGGAATTGCCAACAGTTTTCGGAGGAATGAATATAAGCTCTACCAAATACAAAGAAACTACAAATAATTGGAATTGAATATTTGGAAAATTATAAATGGAATTATTGGAAAATTATCAAAAAGTTGCCGATAATATTTCTAAAAAGTAATTTTAATCTTTTTTATTTATGACTCATATGCTGGATTTTATCACAGAAATTTGGAAAGAAAGAACTTTCTAAACGAACTCTAATAAATCTTCCAAAGAAATACCCATTTCTTTGTCGAAGGAAAAGTATCGCCGAAGAAATTTTCAAAGAAACTGACGAAGGAGTTAGGGATTTTTTTTATTGCCGAACAGGTTTGGGCTGAAGGGTCTCCGATTTCAATGAAAATTTCACCAGAGCTAGAGGTCATGGATATATGATCATATATGGAATTCAAAAAAAATCATAGTGGACTATTTTCCCGAAAAACGCTAGATAAAATTTCCTAATTTTCCAAAATTTTGTAAAATATCCCAAACTTCAAAAAATCATATCTCTAAAACTATGCATCGTAGAAAAAACTTTTTTAGTGAAATCGACGCCAAATTACCTCAATCCAATCAAAATACATTGAGAAAAAAGTTTCTCAGAAAATTTTTCACCATGAAGAAAAAACGTCTAAAAATGCAGTTGAAAGTACCGTCTGTATCATAGATTATTTTAAATATTTTTTTCCTAGCGCAAAAACTAATGTTCTTCCTTTCGTTCTTTGACGCCAAAATGGAATCTCTTACCGTTTTAGAGATATAGCCAAAAAACCAACTCCCAGTCGCTATATTTTCATAGGAAGCCATCTACAAAAGCGGCCGTTTACCTGTTGCAACATATTTGCTTTGCAACGAGCAAATGATATACGCTTATTGCAACGTAACTTTGAAACTAACGTGCATCGGAGTGCACTGACAGCACATATATGGCACTTGAGTGCCTTTTAAATGCATTAAATGTTTTGCAATGGTCGGGTTACTACCTAAAATGTGTTTCAAATAACGGGTT
This sequence comes from Aedes albopictus, assembly GCF_035046485.1. Taxonomy (NCBI): domain Eukaryota; kingdom Metazoa; phylum Arthropoda; class Insecta; order Diptera; family Culicidae; genus Aedes; species Aedes albopictus. Next base: position 177,495,227 of record NC_085137.1, on the reverse strand, counting down.
AACAACGAGAAGAATCTCTTTCAGAAATTCCCTCAAGGATTTATTCTGATATTCCCTCTGCGATTCATTCAAAAATATCTTTTAGCAGAGTTCAACAGACATCCATAAAAAAACCTTTAGGAAAGTCCTACAGAGATTCTATTGAAAGTTCATCTGAGGGTTTTTCAAGATTTCCGCTTCTGGGATTCCTACAGAAATTTCTGAACGACTTTTATTAGACATTGCTCCAGTGGCTCCGTAAGAAAAATCTCCAGAGGTTCCTTCAAAGATTCATGTAGGAATCGTTTCAGATATCCCTCAAGTTTTTTTAAGGAAGTTTTTCCTGAAACTGATTGCACCCCAAGTAACACAGAAAACATCTTGAGAAATCAAATCTTTAGGAAATGTATTATAAATGAATTATAGGCGTATCAGAATACATCTTGAGTTATTTTTGAGTACTATTTAAGTTGACCAAAAACAAACAGCAAATATTTGCAGTCATAGCACATCGTTTTTACTATGTATGACATACGTTGATTACACAAAGATACGACAAATATAAAGCTTCAAATACTCAAGCAGGCTAAAACAGCGACTAACATTTTCGTCATAAATACATAACCTTACATTCCACGATTTCCATGATCAAATCGTAGTAGGCCATGGCACTAAATTGGAATCGAGTAAGTTTGCCTATTTATCTCGGATGTTATGCTCTCAACACCCGGCATTATAATCTCTATTCCAAAAAGATGTCTCTTCTAGTCCAAAAAGATGTTAGAGCCTAATCTGTCGAACCCGTATCAACCTATATCAAGAACCTAAACGTGCGAACTACGCATTTCAGCATAATTTTTGTTTTAAATGTTTTATCACTCACTAATATTGAAACTGTAAACTCTAAAACCGTAGCACCGTATACGCACCTTGCATTTTCAACCATTTCAGTGGACAAGATATTCGAATTCTAGCATGGCCACTACTTCGATCTAAGAAATTGCTCAGCATGAACAACAGATGCTGTTGTTCAGATGGTTGAGCATGAAATCATTTTCCGGCAAAAAGTGGATTCAGTCCGTCTCCTCCCAAATCGTCCGCGGATAATTCCGAACACTAAACACAGATTACTAATTGATTATTGACGGCCGCAATCCGAAATCTCGCGGAAACTACTGAAAAATCCGACGCGTACGTGTAACATTAACAAAAAACAACCTCACAATTCAAAACAAATGTTTTGACATTTTGACAGATTTGGTTCTGCTAAGATATAGTTGTGAGTTATATTAAAGTTATTTTGGTGTGTTTTTTTATGTTCGCTAAACAAAAATAAATAAGTATGTTGAAAATAAGCTATTTCGACGTATTTTTGAAGCATATTAGAAGTCACTCCATAATTCATTATTGAGTTGCTCTAAATATGTAATTTCTAAGTAATTCTGACTTCAAAGCGTAACATGTAAAGAAATATTTATGTTCCTTAGAAAAATCATTCTGATTACAGTACCGGTTAAAACAATGAAGACATGAGACAAGCTGACATTATTATTCCCTCTAATTGTGATGATCATACAAACAAAGATTAGTTTAAAAGAATACCAATTTCACTTCAAGAACAATCAGGAACGTGTCTTGAGCTTATTTGTAAATTTATTCAAAATTCAAGTAGTTCTCGGATTTTTTGTACGGCACTGTAAGATTCATTAAGAATCTGCCATATTGTGTTATCGTGAGGTTTTGAAAAAAAAAAGAAGCATTATTGGGATTGTTTTTGGTAATTTTTTTTTATCTTAACGCATTACAATGGCGCTTGAAATGTGGAGAAGTAAAACCAACAGTTTCACCACAAATCCTAAACCGCAAGAAAAACACGACTAACATTACTCAGCAAGTCCCATTTAATAAATTGTTATCCGTGTGCATAGTTTAACTTCATCATTCGGAATTATTTTCCTGGTTGGAAATCTCAATGTAATTATGAATTGACACAAATTTTATTTTGTTTTTTTTGCTGATTATTTTTACGCTCCACGTATTTGGGTGCCATATTTGCATGTTATAAAAATGCTTTCTGCAAATTAAATAACTCTCGTATAACTTAATTACATCCTATGCAAGTGGTATGTAATGTATATGTTTTCTATCAGTCGTATCACCTCAAAATAACTTGATTATAACTAGTGGATGCGATTGTATTATTATAGTATTCTGGAAGTTACGCTGATTGGCAAATAACAGAATTGCAAAAAATTATTACTCGAAAGCTAGTTGGCACGTACCATGACCAAAATTATTAGTACTATAAGTGAATTACATAACCTGTTATACAACTTATAAGATGTTCTATAAGCCGCCATTTTTTGCGCTGTTTTGATTATATAGGTGTTGAATATTCAGTCTGTATTACTAGAAAAATACTTTCCCCTAAGTATGAACCATGAATTTTTAACTCTTATATAACAACATGTGTTACTTGGGACAATAATGCCTGGATGCATTTTTGAAAGAGGTTCTGAAAGAAATTTAAAAATAAATCCATAAATAGTCAGAAGGAATCCCTTCTTATGAAAAAAAAACTTCTTGTTATAACATTCCAAGAAGATTTTACTCCAGTTTTTTTTTCTGGAACAATTCCAGGACAAAAGTACCTGAAGAAACTCCTTAAGATATCCCTTCAATCAAATTAAATTAAAAGTAGTTTCAAGAAAAAAATCCCTAATTAATCCACCTAGCGGTGATGGTGCCTTTCTCGTGCTTTAAAATATCCTTTCAACAAAACTCAAGCGACATGTTGATGACATTGACATAAATACAAAATAAAAACTGCTTGCTAAATCAACTCAATATGGATACATTTTATATTAGCATTACATCCAATATTCAGAAAATATAAGACAACGATCCAAAATTCAAACCAAACAAGTGTCATGAAGCCGCAAAATTTTGAAACGTCATTTTAGATTTTCCGGTCATTATTTTTTGACTCCGGGTATCTACCCCAACTAAACTAAACGCCATCTTGAACATTGAGACACTATTTTGGATGTTCTGGTATTCATTTTTGGACTCCGTACCTAAAATTACATGACATAATCGCCGTATTGAATTTTGGCATGTCGTCTATGATTTTCTGGTTACCAGTTTTGGACGAAGACCGGCATTCTTCCCCTTCCAAACTATAGTTATATTGCAGACCTTGTGAAACAGCGCACAGCTTGGGTTTTCTGATCACAGATTTTGAATTCTGGACATGTTTCCATACATCATAGAGTAAGGTGGGGCAAAAGTTCGACCTTAGTTGAAAATTCAACATTTTTCGAAAAACCAAAGCAGATAAAAATAAATGAATACCGTTTGGTGATTCTACCATCCATGCGCTAAAACTCTGCTGAACAAAGTAACATCAAATGTCTTTTCAGTTTTAAGTTGCAACACGTTTTGTAAGCGTGCGTCCAATTCGAACTCTTGCCCCACCGCTGGGGCAAAAGTTCGAATCTCGTGTTTGTTGAGTTTAGCTAATCGTTACACAATATTTTGACACTTTAGTAATAGGAATACCTGAAACCAACTAATATTTGATGTTGGAACTGGAATACACTTCAAAGTTCGATCTGGATTTTACCCAAATCAGGGTAAAACTTACTTCATCAAAAATTAGTAGTTTTCCGCCAAATTCAGATAAAACAACATTTTTTTTTCAACTTTAATCGAACTTTCCCACTAATTCCATCATTTTTAGAGATAATATGTACGTTTTGCACATTTTTGGGTTTTTACCGAAAGTTGCCACATGACTCGAACTCTTGCCCCACAATTCGAACTTTTGCCCCACTAGAGTAAGGTGGGGCAAAAGTTCGACCTTAGTTGAAAATTCAACCTACATATTTCAAAAACTCGAAGCAGATAAAAATAAATAAATACCGTGTGGTGATTCTTCCATCCATGCGCTAAAATTTTGCTGAACAAAGTTACGCCAAATGTCTTTTCAATTTTGAGTTACAACACTTTTTGTATGTGTGTGTTTTATTCGAACTCTTGCCCCACCACTGGGGCAAAAGTTCGAACCTAGTGTTTGTGGAATTTCGCTAACCGTAGCACACTATTTTGACACTTTAGTAATAGGAATACCTGAAACCACTTAATATTTGATGTTAGAACTGGAATACACTTTAAAATTCGATTTGGATTTTACCCAAATCAGGGTTAAATTTACTACACCAAAAATTAGTAGTTTTCCGCCAAACTCAGATAAAACAACATTTTTTTCAACTTTAATCGAATTTTCTCATCAATTCCATCACTGTTAGAGATAATATGTACATTTTGCTGAATTTTAGGGTTATACCCAAAGTTGCCACATGACTCGAACTTTTGCCCCACAATTCGAACTTTTGCCCCACTATGTGTAAAATACGATTTCCAAATCTTTTTTGCAAAAAGTTATACATGCTAGAGCATCTTCAAAATATACCTAGTTACGCCCCAAAATAAAAGATCGAATTCGATTTCATTAAAATTTCATTCTATGCGTTGGAAGGGCCATCGCATATTACAATTTTTTGAACAAAAAACAACATTTTGTCATAACTTCTCGAAATATTGATCAATTTTCATAATTTTTGGAGTGAAACACTCTTTTTCAAAAAGGGTTCGAACAACCTTGACACCCGAAAGAAATAATTTGAATTGAGCTCAAAAACTTCAAAAGAAACTCTTGCCCCACTCGAACTTTTGCCCCACTTTACTCTATGTGTAAAATATGATTTCCAAATCTTTTTTGTAAAAAGTTATACATGCCAAAGCGTCTTCAAAATATACCTAGTTACGCCCCAAAATAAAATACCGAATTCGAATTCATTACAATTCTATTTCATGCGTTGAAAGTACCATCGCAAATTACAATTTTTTAATCAAAAACCAACATTTACGCATAACTTTTCGAAATATTAATCAATTTTCATAATTTTTGGAGTGATAGACTCTTATTCTAATAGGTTTCGAACAACCTTGACACCCGAAAGAAAAAGTTTAAATTGAGCTCAAAAACTTCAAAAGAAACTTTTACCCCACTCGAACTTTTGCCCCACTTTACTCTATGCCCATAATGCAAGAATTCAAAATCCTAAAAAAGGCGCTAACTTGAATACGGGGCATTATCTTGGATACTCTGGTGGACTTCGAACATATTTCTCATACCAAATAGACTTATTTTACATAGTTTTAGAGCTCAAAATTCCTTTAAACAGCCGCCATCTTCTGTTCAAAGTTGACACGATCAAATTCTTATTTTTCCATTCAACGTTGACCCATCCTGGTATAAATTTACACCTTTGGAATCTGAAATGGTGTGATTTGATGAAATCGCTTTAGTTTTGTCTATATCTGCTAACAACAGCTAGTCTTATGTGATCTAAAGCTATTTTCTTGTTAACCATTTATTGGATTATCAAAAAATCTGCGATCTGATGTGTCGTATGTATGGGTTTGGTTCATTTTTATATACGGCAATTACCCGGATCTGATTCCATGACACTAACGGTTGTCCCAATTCTGGCCTGAGATTATTTTATTGCTAATTCTTCACCTTTACCCAACCACCGCGATTTGATATATCGCATGTATGGGTTTGATTCACCTTTACTTTTAACTATAGATAGTAGAGTAAACATAGATCCGCGGACACCGCTGACTAAAATGTTTCAAGCGTGTAAGTAGTAATTTTCAAGAGTGTGACGGTTGAATATGACGTCATGCGCTCCATTGATGTTGTCCAAATCGTGACAACACGGATCTATGTTTACTCTACTATCTTTATTTTTCCATCAGGTTGTCGTGGTTTGATGTACCGCATCCATGGTTTTGGTTAAATTTTACATTTTACTACCCGGATCTGATTCCGAGTAACTACCGGCTGAACCAAATATGGTCTGACACTATTGTCTTATTAGCTGTTCATCGGTTAACCAATAATGCTGCAAATTGAAGGTGTCACATGCAGGGTTCGACCATTTCAACGGAACCAATTCCGGAACACTACCAGTTGTCTCTAGTGTGATCTAAGGCTATTTTCTTGCTAACTGTTCATCAAGTTATCGCAAAAGCCACGATTTGATGTGTCACATACCTGGATTTGATTTACTTTTACATTTGGCCTCTTCCGGCCACTCAAAACCGATTCCGAAACACTTGCTGGCCGTTCATTAGGTAATTGATAAAGCCGCTATTTGATGTGCCGCATGTATGGGTATGTGTTTCTCTTTCAGATTTGACCACTTCTGCGGGAGCCCCGGAACCGGTTCCGGAACACTACTGGTTCAGATATGGTCTGAGATGATTTTCCTGCTCATTGTCCATCAGGTCATCGAAAATGCCGGGGTTTGATGTGTCGCATGCATGGGTTTGGTTCAATTGTATATTTGGCCACTTCCAGCGGTGTGCCTAAAACCGGTTCCGGAACACTACCGGTTCAGATATGGTCTGAGACTATTTTCCTGCTTACCGCTCATCAGGTTATCGAAAATGCCGTGGTTTGATGTGTCGCATGCATGGGTTTGGTTCACTTGTATATTTGGCCACTTCCGGCGGGACACCCGGAACCGGTTCCGGAACATTACCGGTTCAGATATGATCTGAGACTATTTTCCTACTAACCGCTCATCAGGTTATTAAAAATGCCGTGGTTTGATGTGTCGCATGCATAGGTTTGGTTCAATTGTATACTTGGCCACTTCCAGCGGTGTGCCTAGAACCGGTTCCGGAACACTACCGGTTCAGATATGGTCTGAGACTATTTTCGTGCTTACCGCTCATCAGGTTATCCAAAATGCCGCAGTTTGATATGTCGCATGCATAGGTTTGATGCATTTTCATATCTGGTCCCTTCCTGGGGTACCGTTCCGGAACACCTAAATGGCCATATCTTCGGAACGGCTGGATCGATCCGAACCATTTCCAATAGGAAACAATGGGACCAGATTCCGCGTCGAATGAACCGTCGGTCATTGAAATCGGTTGAGGTTTACTGCCAAAAAGTGATGTGAGTTTTTTTGTACACACTCACACATACGCACACACACACGCACACACATACACACACACACACACACACACACACACACACACACACACACACACACACACACACACACACACACACACACATACACACACACAGACATCACCTCAATTCGTCGAGCTGAGTTGATTGGTATATATAACTCGACCCTCCGGGGCTTCTATCAAAAAGTCATTTTTGGAGTGAACATATAGCCTTTCCGGTACACTTAGTGTACGAGAAAGGCAAAAATAATGCTTAACATATTTCTGGAAAGATTCTTGCAGATATCCGTGGAGTAATTTTTGAAGGAATCTCTTAAAACTGTATGCCAAAATTTCTGCAGAAGCTGCAAACAAAATTCCTGGTGGAGCTCTTTTATAAATTACTGGAGGATCCCTGGAGGGATTTCTGAAGGAATCCTTAGAAGAGCTCCTGGAGATATCTCTGAAGGAATTTATAGAATAATTTCGTACAAAATTTCTTCTAGGATACTTACTCAAAAATCCCAAATAAGAAACTTCTGAAGCAAAGGGAATTCTTTTATAGATTTCTTTAAACAGTCTAGAATATCAAAAGGAACAGGAAAACCCTCTGCAGCTATTTATGGAAAGATTTCTGGATACATTCTTTGAAAAATTCCGAGGAATAGATTCTGGAGTTATTTATGCTGGAATTGCAGAAAGAATCCATGGAAAAATTTCTGAAGTATCACCGGGAAAAATATGAAAAACTCCCTGAAGTGAGGTCTGAATAAACTCTAAGCAATCTATGAATGAATATTTAAGAAAACTTCCGGAGACACCTGTGGTAGATCTTTCAGAATTTCTTGAGAGTTTTCTAGAGAAAATTCTTAGTAAATACCTGAGGGAATAAGATCTGAAGGAAACTCTGGAGAAATTCCAATTCATGAAAGAGTTCCTGGAAAGAATTTCTGCATTTCTGAAGGAAACTTTTAGAGGAATTTTGAATGAATCTCTGAAATAATCTCCGAATCTCTGTCAATTTTTTTTCCAGGCATTGTATCTCGTGAATAAATTTTTGCCATGACGAACCCTTGGAGAAATTCCGAGAAGAATTCTGATAATATTCCTAGGGGGAAATTTCCACAGAAATTTGTAAAGAATCTCATGAAAGAATACATGCATGAACTTCCGTATCAATACTTCAAGATATTTCCTGAATAATCGCTAAAGGAATCCCAGGTGATTTGTTTTTGTCTTGATTTAAGAGCCCTAGACTGGTTCATCTCCGTGCTTAGTACCCATGTGGAATTTCCGAAAGAATTTCTGGACAAACTCGTGGATTAGTTTCAAGATGATTCTTTTGAGAAATTTCTTGAGAAACTTCTGACCGAAGGAAAATTCTTGGAGGAGTTTCGGAAATAATTTCTGAGGGAATCCCTGGAGTAATTTAAAAAAAAATGCTGGGCAGGCATGCATCTTATAGGGATACTGGAGCAATCTCTGAGGGAGTACTTGCTTGAATTATTCTAGGAAATCCTAATCCTAATCTTAATTCTATAAAAATACCGGAACATTTGAAAAAAAAAATCTTGATATCATCCCCAAAGGAATTTCTGGCAGTGTCTCTGGAGGTTATCATGGAGGAAGCTTTTGAGCAGTACACGTGAAAGAATAAATCCTCAAAAAAAATCTTTAGAATTCTTTTGCAGAATGCCCCTTCTGCAATAAGGCTGACACAAATTGCCCCTTCTTCTTTTTCTTCTTCTTCTTCTTCTTCTTCTTTATGGCTCGACGTCCTCACTGGGACTTGGCCTGCCTCGCTTCAACTTAGTATTCTTTGAGCACTTCCACAGTTATCAATTGAAGGGCTTTCTTTGCCTGCCATTGCATGAATTTGTATATTGTGAGGCAAGTACAATGATACATTATGCCCAGAGAGTCGAGAAAATTTTCCCGATCGGAACGGGAATTGAACCCGCCGTCTCCGGATTGGCGATCCATAGCCTTAACTGGAGACCCATACCCCCCACCCCCCTTGGAAATTTCTTGTCGGAATTCAACATTTTGAGGCGGTGCATAAACATATTATTCTAGAAATTGTAAATTTTTGTTTCAGAAAATTTCCTAACAAATCCGATGAGTTTAGCGATTTTGCTCATTGTTTGGGTATTTTTCATAAAATGCATTTATTATTTATCATCCCCCCCTTGACGAGTCAGCGAGCATTGTGTCAAAAGAAGAAAAAAAGATTACGGCCTAATTGCAGAAAATATTCGTAATATTCCTATGGAGGCTTACCATTATAGGGAGCGCTAATATTTGGAAATCTTTAGTAACCAGCTCTGATTTTTCCATGACAGCCCTGCCGATGGCCCGTACACAGAAAAGGCGACAAGGGAGGGGTTTTTGCAAATTTTGGTAAAGGACGGAGGGGCGCCTAGTGCATGGAACATCCGTATTGGGAGGGGTTTAACCCCCCAAAACCCCTCCCTTATGCACGGGCTTGGCCTACCGAATTAGTGAGTGAACTTGAACTTTAACGTGATGTGACGAACAAAAACAGGACAATTTTGCGTTGGAATTAAGGACAGACTTCTTAGAATCCCAACATGGCCAACATTGGCACCTACTCACGATTTCGAGGGCACAAGTCTCTTCGTAAACAAAACTAGCGCACCTGATCTTCTTATTTTAAGCGTATTACGAGTGAGCAAGAACAGAATAATGAAATGCACTCTTGTGTGAAGTTTGCTTCTTGAGATTTGTAAGTTTGAAGTTCTGATGCACGGTTGAAGCGGGATTTCAAGACGTTTGTCCTTAAACACACAATGACAAAGAATAGAATTCTAGAATCCAAAGAAAAAGACAAAAAAAAAACATTGCGTCGAAACGTCTGTTTCGTTGATTTAAGAGACTGCATGCCAAACCATATTTTATAGATAATATTACATTAAAATCAAGATTTTAATACATCGTCTCGAAAAAAAAATAAATATGAGTGTTTTTGGCGCTATAATGTATGGCCAATTCAGTTTCAATTTCGTTATAGCAACCAAATTGCTGGCTGAGCAGTTTTTAATCGCAGATGAAAGTATTTGATTGGTAGGGTACATTGTGTGAATGTCTGAGAACTGGAATAACAAAAAATGGCACGAGAAGGCTTGGGAATCTTGGGGATTGTGAAATTAAGCTTATAAATTTGGGTATTTTTTTATTTCGTGAATGATTCATCAAGAGTTCCTAAAGGCAACAAATGCAAATCGGATATTTTTGTAACAAATTACTATTTACGTTACGCCCACCTCCAAACCACATCGACCTCTGACTTCAAAGTAATCTCGCTGATTATATTGTCGAGTTTTCCTAGTATTCCAATTTCGAAACCCAACTCCGCATCGCAACACCACTAATAAATGCAATCACTCTTTCTCTCTCGAGCGAGCGCTTGCCATATCGCCGGCAGCCAAACAAAGAATTGAGTATATTTTTTTGCCGAATTCACACTCCAATAGCGGCATGGCGCGGCAGTGCGGTGGTATTCAGCCCACGGCAGTGAACACATTAAACGTTATATGCACACCGAAATCGGTTGCAAAGCTAAGGGATGAGAAGAAGCGAAAAAAAATCCATACTGGAAATGCAATAAATAAACTCCCTTCGTGGAGTCCTCCCTGTTCCCTATCAGCTCATGCGATGCGTAGGGGAAAGGGGGGTAAACCGTGGCAAGTCAGTGTAAGATAGTAACAAACAACAAAATTAGGATACTATTGTAACAAAAAATCTCTTGTAGAAATCTGGGTTTTGCTCACATTACTTACAAAAGTATGTGATTTTTTTTTACTCTTCAATCACTTAACCTAATTTACAGCTCTTTTGTCCACTAGGGCACTGCGTGAGCGATTCCAATTGGCGGCTGCACTTACACTTTGTACAGCGCCTAAATGTATTCTACTTTAATTGTACTATATAGAACTAGTTGCCGTTGCGCTGCTATCACTTTTCTACCCTGTCCATGGGTAGAATGATGAACACGAGGATGTTGATCTCTGATTGGGGGTCCATTATGCCGTAAGTCGTTGCCATCAGTAGTTCGGCTCTAGAGGCACGTTCTCCTCCATTCGGGAAATTTGTGCCACAAAGTCGTTGCCATTAGCCGATATCCAAGTTTCCGGGTCCGTTAGAGCATATGCTCAGAAGAGGGTCAGGTGTCAGCAGCTCTCGGGGGGAAGACTGACGAAAAATTGCAAGTGTCGGGGCTGGCATCGAACCCATGAGCATTAGTATGGGACTCGCTTGTATGGAAAAAATAAATCCTCGCTTCAGTAGTCTTTTTTGATTCCATTTAGGTCCCATATGAACTGTGCAAAATTTCAGCGCAATCGGTGAAACTATAATTTAGCGCAAGCGATTCAAAGTTTACATAGGATTTACTATAGGAAAAGTTACACTTTTAAACAAAAAATCCCAGAGGTCGCCCTTTGTCTCCTTAATTCAAATCGATCAATGCTTCATGTAGAAAAATCAATTATGAAACTTTCCTTCGAAGACCGCAAAATTGGATGCTTGTGGAAAAAGTTATTGATTTTTTACCGATTAGGGTAAAAAATATAATTTGGACATGTATATAATTTGGACATGCACTGCGATGTATGTCTTGTTCCGGAGAGCTAATAAAAGTAGATACTTATGGATATCGATTATTGGATCAAACAGACCCTATTCTGATGACTTACGTTGAAAATACGCTTAACAAATAAGAATTTACTTCAAAATTATCGAAAATGTAAAATTTTTCACTAAAACCCCTCAAATGCACAGGTATGCAAGACGACATACACTTCACAGTCACATACAATATTCACCTCAAAATCGTTTAATTGATAATTGTAAGAAATTTGAAAGCCTTATTGCAATGAAAACTGTACAATAAAGAAGCATTGGGCAGCCAATCTCAATTCATCTAGCCAATTCATCTAGAACGCCTAAAATAGGTGGTGTCCAAAATAGATTACAAGTTTTTTACTGTAAATATATTTTGGTCATCTGACGAACTACATGGGGATGCTGTGCATTTGCATACTTTGAGGCGTATTATGTGGTTCTAGCGATATTTCCTCGATTTTAACAAAAACTGTAATAGTTATCAAAATAGATGCCTGTTAAGCGAAGAAATTTGATTATTTACAAGAAGATATTTGTTAATTTATGCTACTTTCATGATAAAGCAGTATTCATGGCTAAACATGGAGATAATTGCCCTGTCCAAATTATATATACGTGAGGGTGTCCAAAACATATATTCGGTGTCCAAAATGCAATTCTAACAGGCGATTGGAAATTGTGATTTTCTCAGCTTAAAATGCGTTCGTAGAGCTTTTTATCACCAGGAACGCAAAGTACAATTATATTATAAGCGTAATAGGAACTTTGCAAAATAATCAATTACTTTTTGAGGAAGCTAGGGGACGATTTTTCTAACGTTGTCCTCAGCCTGTCCAAAATACATGAATTACCCTAGTTATCCAACGAACGGCTTTTTGTTTTCCGGTCTTCGAAGGAAAGTTTCATAATTGATTTTTCTACAAGAAGTGTTGATCGATTTGAATTAAGGAGACAAAGGGCGACCTCTGGGATTTTTTATCTGAAAGTGTAACTTTTCCCATAGTAATTCCTATGAAAACTTTGAACCGCTTGCGCTAAATTATAGTTTCACCGATTGCGCTGAAATTTTGCACAGTTCATATGGGACCTAAATGGAATCAAAAAAGTCGACTGGAGCGAGAATTTGAAGTTTGTCCCATACTAATGAGCATCCACTTATGAAGTAAACGTGTAGCCACTACGCTACCGGCCCCGGCGAAAGTATGTGATGTACAATATATAAATAATACGAAAAGCACAATAATAACTAAAGCAATAATTATGTTTCTTAACACATTGTTGTGCATGCAAAATAATAATTAATGCTTGTGTTCTATTGGTATGAAGCTTGGGCAGAAAAAATAACTAGGGTAATTTGCCAATTGTTGCACGGCTAAGAATTCGCCAATTATTGCACACCCCATAAGAAACGCATGGAGTGTGCAACAATAGGCGAGTTTTTAGCCGTGCAACAATTGGCAAATTACCCTATATGGTTTTCCGTCTAAACTTATAAGGCGCACATCTGCAGACATACTGCAGATCATCTGTTTTGTTGCACTTACCGTTACTCTCCTTCGCTATGACATTAGCCGATGACGATTGACGGCGCATTTCATTACAATCCCCCTCTATAACAAAGTTCACAGCTAACGATAGTGTAGTAGCGCTGGCTTGACTGGGCCCGGCCATTATTCGACGCAACAACCCACCAACGAATACCACGCAGCGCAACAACAACGGCGACGGCAGAGTACTCCACACAATTTCCATCGCCGCCGAAAGGAAAATTAAATTGATGCGAGTGAGATTTTTGCCCTGGCTGGGAGCCTGGCCTTTGTGCATGTTTGTATACTCACTCTGCTATAGTCGGCGGTGCAGTCAGTGGTGGGTGGTGTGTAGCGTGTGCGCCAGAGCGTGGGCTGTCAAAGTTCACACATTGCATTGCAATGACTCAGAAGGGTCGGAATGCGCGTATAGTGAGTGCAAGGAAAAAAGCTGGGTAGTTGCGTGTCTATTCCAGTGAATTTGGAAGCATAGCAAAAAACACTGTGGTTGAAAAACACCGAGAGTGTCTGATTTCACAAGATTTTTTTGCTTATTAGAGTATTAGGACGGACTTGGCGTTCTAATTACCAGCGTTTCTGATTCTCATGCAGATAATCCTGGATTCAATCCTTGGCCCGTCCATATCTTCATACTTTGTATCTTTCAATCTGAATTTTCCATTTTTCTTGTTGTTTATTAATATGTTAATAGTCATCGCTAGAATCAGAAACGGGTTAAAAACCTGTTTCCCTTTCTTCCAATTTTATAGCACAGTGACAGCTTATCATATCGCGGCTTCAACGTTATCAACACACAATCTATCACCTGGCATCCACGCAGCAACGCGAACCCTCTGCCACACAGCCGTTTCTCAAGTACTAAGACATCTCACCATGCATATGTCTTGATTTTTCCAATTTTTTCCATTGTGCGTGAATGTGGTGTCAAAATGCTCTGTTAGAGATGTTCGTGTCGTCCGCGAAACTTGAACTTAAGCCCGTGCACAAGGGAGGGGTTTTGGGGGTTAAACCCCTCCCATTGTCGATGCTCCATACACTAGGCGCCCCTCCACCCTTTGCCAAAATTACTGAAAATCCTTCCCTTGTCGCCTTTTCTGTGTGTGGGCCTGCTTGAACTTATATGTTGAACATCTAATCCCGACTGTTTCATGATATGTTTAACCCGGCAGCCGTCGCACCGTATACTGAGTACATACACCATGAAAAATGCACGCTTATGATACACAGCGTGAGCACGGTGTCAATGAAGGTGGTCAAAGACACGACTACTTCAGGATTAAAGTGGATTCTGACCAAGTTCAATGCATTTCCAGTAGCCAAGCCTGTAGCACTAGGATGCCTTGAGTAAATCGACGAGTTCGATTCATGGAAATGCTTATTATTTATCACAAGCTGAGCTTTCGTTACTTTTATCAATGTAATGCCGAAAGCAAAACCTTGGGCTACATTCAACAATAACATCGTAATAAATCCATCATCGTGTTGCATAACAGTTTAACCTCATTGTTTTACATCCAGGATAGGAAAACAAACAGATATTCACACGTAATCTGCATTCCCATCAGGTGTGTTTGAAAATAAACAATTATTGCAGCTTCCCTTGGGGACATGCAACAACACTGGGCGCGAACTGTTGATAATCTCTTTTGATACCTACTCGAAAAAAAAAGTTCATAACCGTTTTTCTGGGTAAAAGGTTATTGCGGCCATAATAATTACAAAATGCACCATAGGAAAATCAAAATGCACCATAAATAATTAAGTAATGTACCGACAAAATGCACAGCTTTCTCCATAAATAAATAGAAATGTTCCATAATAAATTAAAAATGTAGCGGTAAACCAAAAGATATTCTAGTTAAAAATGAAACATTGTATCAATAAAAAATTAAATAAAACACCATAAACAAATAAGTTTGCTCCATAAAAAATAATAAAAATATCCATAAATAATGAACATTTGCTCCATAACTATACCATATTTGCTCCATAAAAAATTAAAATTGCACCATAAATATCATCAAATTGCATCATTAAAAAACTATAAATTTTACCTCAAAGAATGCAAAATCTACAAAAATTAATCAAATTCTGCATCATTAGCAGTATTTCAATGGCTAGTAGCACTGGAAATATGTAAGTTTATAGTAATATGTGGAATTTAAAAGGCTATATTCTGCATCTTCTGCCTAAATTAAAAAAAAAATCAAATCTGACTATACATGTCAATGGTTGCTCCTCCGTGATTGATCTGAGCTGGTACCAATTGCACTGGGATCCAAATGAATAAGGGCTGGGACACTCCACTTATTCTAAAAGTGCAATTTAAGCAGCTCATACATTCTTGATCAATAACGGCGCCGGCCACGTCCTTATAGTCAGTTAGGAAGGGAAAGGAATGTTCTAACATTCTAGTGTGCTGGTTGTTGCTACTAAAGACCGGGATCACCTCTGCATCCCCACAACCAGCACGGATGCGATCCATGAATAGGGGTTATTTTTATAGTGTTCGTGATAGATTGTGTGGTGAATAAGGTGAATAAGGTCAAGCGGCACAGCACGCTTTGGTTGCATAACTTGTAGGCGTTATATATACGGATTCTTTTAATACATGCGGCGTAGCCTGTGGATGCGTTGTAACTGTGTCGATTCGGTTATATGTAATCCACAAATCCATGAATTTGCCCGGTATAATGCAAACAGAGATGTTATCCCGTGAGCGTTAGCGAGTTCGAACAGCAAGCGATTATCCGGTAAATTGCACTCATAGTGTTTCCATCTTTTAAGTCGTTCTATCATAGATGCGTGCTTCGGTACATGGTTTCTGTTTATTTTCTTCTTACTTTTCATATTAACATTATCCCATCCACATCCTAAAACTATATGTCGTTGGACACTGCAGCAATGATACAATAAGATTAAATTTATGTAGCTTTTACATTCTTTGTGGTGAAATTTACAATTTGTTTATGGTGCAATTTGATTATATTTATGGTGCAATTTCAATTTTTTATGGAGCAAATATGGTATAATTATGGAGCAAATGTTCATTATTTATGGATATTTTTATTATTTTTTATGGAGCAAACTTATTTGTTTATGGTGTTTTATTTAATTTTTTATTGATACAATGTTTCATTTTTAACTAGAATTTTTTTTGGTTTACCGCTACATTTTTAATTTATTATGGAACATTTATATTTATTTATGGAGAATGCTGTGCATTTTATCGGTACATTACTTAATTATTTATGGTGCATTTTTGTTTTTCTATGGTGCACTTTCGTTATCTATGGGTGCATTAAATAGGCTGCCGTTTTTCTGTATTACGTTGCATCCATGCACTGCGTAACGGAGAACATGTTCTATTATCTAACTTTCTCAACAAATCTTCGTAGTTTAACCTAGGTACCTATTTTTTTCTTGACGGGGATTTGAAATATTTAAAATGACCATCATTTTGTGGCATTACCTGTGGACTACACGTTAGACATGTGATTGTGTCACAGTGAATCGAACAAATCCTTACTAAGGTGCCTTGACACAATTCCAATTTATTTGTCTGGTAACCTGCAAGCTCAAGCTTCAATCATTGCGGAACCATCCAACCGCATGAAAAGTAAAAGGTGATGGAATAATTAGGAGTTGCACAAGCATAAGGACGTGTTAATCCTGCAAGAAATAGCCTAAAGTACACGATAAATCATTGATGACAAAGGGGTTTGAGCCCGTTGAGCGTTGTTTCATTATGGAAGGAAAATTACAAACACCAAATAAATCTCGCGTATGATACAGGCGTAACTGTAATGATCGATTTCACTCCATCGTTTCTCTCTTCCGTTAATTAACTTAGTTAGTAAATTATTTTCGCTTGTTTTCATCGTTCTGGGCACTAGTTTTATAATATTAACCCTCTAATACCCAAATTTTTGATTTTGATCTAAATATCATTTTTTGTCATCTAAAATCGATTTAAACATGTTTTGGCAGACGATTCTTTTTAATTTTCGATTTCGTGAATTTCAGTTTTTGATTTTTCTAATTTTTATTTTTGATCATCCCCACACTTTTATATTTTTCCTGGATGCCTATTTGGGGTACGGATTTTTTGAGATGAAAACATTTTGAGATTTTATGATAATTGTTGAAATATTTTTATTTTAATATTTTTTCATAGAAAATTTTATTTTCTGTTTAATTTTAAGGAAAATAATTTTAGAGTGTATTTGATTCGCTTAAACTATTAAACTAGGATAGAATGATTTGGGAAAAATTTAAAATATGTTAATTGTAGCGATTCAATACAAAATATACAATGACTTCTAAAAGGTGACTAAAACATCAATTTTTTAATGATTTTTAAAAAGTGTAAATACGCTTTAAAATACACCAAAAACCATTTTGAGATACACAAAACAGTCCTAAATATCAGCCAAAAATATACAAATTTTGATTTTCCAGGAAACAAAAATTACAAAAATGCTCAAACTATACCCCGTCTAAAGGCGGGGTTGGGTATTAGAGGGTTAAATATGAGAAATTCATGTTACTCGATTCGTAGCTTGCATCATGATAAGCGAGCACAATCCTCCTTCAAACGATGTATATTCATGCAACAATCATTTTTATTCATGTAAAGTGTTGATTGTTTGCTAGCAAAATTTGTAAAATACCAGGCATGTGAGAATGCACGGTAAGTGAACCTTACCGGGCAGACTAAGGCCTGAGTGTCCTTTACTGTACATACACACCAAAATTTTTGAAATGCTTCCAGCACGCCAAAAATCAGCAAAAGAAATTGCTGAATTTCAGCAACATTTTTGCTGAATTTCAGCACAACTTTGCTGATCAACTGTCAAAATTGCTGGATGGTTCAGCAAGTTGAAAAATAATTGCTGATACTCAGTAATTTGTATTGCTGAATGCAATCAGCACGCCAAAAATCAGCAAAGTTTGCTGATTACCAGCAAAAATATTTTGCAGTGTAGGAATCGTCTCCATTCGACTCGGTCCATGGCTATGCTTCTCCAGTTCCGCACTCTGCGTAGGGTCCGCAGATCGTCCTCCACTTGGTCGACCCACCTAGCCCGCAGCGCACCACGTCTTCTTTAGACGTGTGTGCCGCTGCGCCGCCGTCGCCGACGATTTCTCCACGCCGCCGCCGCCAGTTAAACTGACCCGGCGCGCCGCTGTTCATATTTTTCCACGCCGCCGAACAAAATTTCCCACGCCGATGAGATTGACGGCAAAGATTTTTTTTTTTCAAAAAACCATCCATGGATTCCTGACATTCTAACAGCGTTTTATTTTTAGAAAATAAAAAGTCCCGAATTCTTTCAGAATTTTGTCATAGGATTCTTCAAAAAAAAGTTCTCCATAAACTTTCCACCTGCTGAAATGGCTCCCTTGATTTATTAAAAATTCCATAAATAAGGTCACGCAAAAATGTCCATTTTCAAAAACAAACCCCCTCCCCTTCTATTGCACACTCTTTGCATAGGACTCCTCTGAAATAATCACACTCTTTGGAAACCCTCGCTCCTCAGAGCGTGGCGTAACTTATGGACGTTCGTCCTTCAGAAATAACTCCTGGAAATATTGCGACATTTGCACCCATTTAGACTCGGCCGAAATTCATTTTCATCACAGTCGAATTTCGCACACGACTTCGCAGCGGCTGGCATGCACAAATTAGGTTGAGTTCAAGATAGGGGCGTCGGATGCACAATAGGTAAACAAAATAAGCTTGATTAATGTGAAATTTTGCTGGGAAATGATGATTCAGTGGATTCTCAAATTATCACAGTAGTCTAAACATTAATGAGAAACCCAATATATTTACACAGTTATCCCAGCTATCAGGAATTCCTCTATCCGATACTCCGAAAATTCTTTTAGGGCTTCTTTTATAAATTTCTTCATGGAGTGTCTCAAGGACATTCTTCAGAAGTTCTTCCATGAGTTTGTTTTTTTTTTTTAATTCCAGTAGATATTCTTTAAGTGATTTCTGGAAAAAAACTCATATAGCTCATGAGTTCCCCCGGGTATTCCTTCACGTATTTCATCAGTAATTCCTCTTGAAATTCTTCCAAGGATACCATTAGGATTGTTATTTGATTCTTCAGAAAATTAAGAAAGATCTTCAATAACAATTCCTAGAAAGTTTTACAAATATTCCTTTGGTAATTTCTATGAACCTTTACAGAAGTTAGAGTATTTTTCCAGTCATTATTTCAGGGATTCTTTTAAAACTATGTTCTTGAATTTCTTCGGGAATTCTTTCCGAACATCCTCAATGGATTTTGTTAAAAGATTTGTTATGGAATTTCTCAAAATATTTATTAATAAATCCTAGTTAGAATTCCACCAAGGGTTTCTGAGGGAGAGTTCCAACAATTTCTTCAGCAACTCTTTTTAGAATTGTTTCAGAAAATTCCTTGGGATTCTTTCACATAATCTGTAGGAATTAGATAAACAATTTATTCAAAAATTCCTCCAAGGATTATTTTAGGAATTCCCCCATGGATTTAATCTAAAGACTACTAAATAATTCCATCTGAAATATTACTTAGCACTCCTTCAGAAGTTTAAGGATTTTCCATGAATGTCAGCAAGAGATTACCTCAAACATTTTTCCACGATTTTATCGTCAGGGGCTCCCGTAGAAATGCCTAGAAGGTTCCTCTTTGGAATGTCTCCTGTGGTTCTTTCAGAAATATTTCCTGGGATCCCTTTGGAGAATCCTCTGGGAATTCTTTGAGATATTACTCCACATATATTTACAGGAATATTTAATGAAATTACATAAACATGTATGAGTTATTCTTGGAGGGTTATCAGAAAGAATTTCTATAGAAAAAACTTCCTGATGAAATTTAATTTCATAGAAACAATTCCAGAAGCAATCGTTAAATCAGCTCCTGGAAAAGTCCTTGGGGGAGCTTCTGAGATTCATCACCAAAGTTTAGTTAATTGAATGCCGTGGTTCAATTTCCCCAACAGGGTGAGAAGAAACATCTCCTGAGATGGCTTTGGAGGAATTTCTAGAAGAATTTAATGAGAAATTTTTGGAAAAATCCTGGGTTAGTTTCTGATGAAATCGCTGAAGGCATTTTTAAAGAACATTCTTGAGGAATTTCTGAATTAAATCATGAAAAGTTTCTGAAGGAATCCTTGGAAACAATTCATCAGAAATTGTTCGTGCAGAAGTTTCAGACAAATGTACTAGAAGAATTCTTGAATAAATCCCCTAATGAATTGTTGAAGGATGATTTGGAACAAACTTTAGAAGAACTGCTGTATATACTTCTGGATTCTTGAAAGAATTTCTTGCATAATGTCTGCATGGTAATAGTGGATAAGACTCCCGGATACAATTTTCCTGGAAGAACTTGTGAAGTATTCATAAAGGAATGGCACAAAGAAATATCCTGGAAAACTGAGGAATACTGTTCAGTAATTCCAAAAAGAAATATTCTTGCGATATTCCTACACAGATAAAAATAATGACATTTACACGTCATGTAAACTTAATTTTAGTAATGTAAACTTAGTGTTATGATGGTTTACATGATATATCATGTAAATTTACGTTAAATGTCATGTAAAAACTCAGAGTCTTGCTGAATTACATGACATATAATGGAAGTTTACATGATGTTTCATGAATTTTACATGAAATGTCATGTAAACTTCTGTGATATCCCACGCTCCAATTATGTGCATCATATGTCACAGAATTTTACACTCTTTTTTCGATCTGTGTAGAGATACGTCAAGAAATAAACGCCGAAGTGATTTTTCAAGGAACTCCTGAAAGAATCTTTGGAAGGATTTTTAAGCATACAGAAAAACTTGTAGTTAGAAAACACAGAATGTAGCTAATTGATAAATTGGGGGATTAATTTTTGAAAAAAAATCGCGTTCTGGTAGGATTCGAACGCACGACCCCGTATTCGCTAGACCGGTGCTTTACCCAACTAAGCCACAGAACAGGTGATAATTCTGCGGAAAAGAAAGCCAAACTGAACCCGATCCCTCACCATGAACATTCACTTTTTCAAGAACCATCTCTCTTTCGGCTTAGATGTCAATCCACAACACAGCCTCGTTTGTGCCCAACAACTACAAGTGAGAGCGTATTATTTTTATTTGAAGCCGAGACTTACTCTCGCACTCCGCATACCTAGCCACCAAGCAGTCTGTTTACTGGTGTCTATAATTCAGTATGCGTCGAGAGCTCGGCACGGTCACACGTTCCACGACCAACGTTGTGCGCCGGGAAAAAAAATCTGAAAAAATTCACGAAGAAAAGTTTCTATAAATCTCTAGAGAAGTTTGCGATCTCACCTGTGGAGGAATATCTGAGGATCTTCCAGGAAGCCCCCTGGAGGAACTTCCAGAAGAGTTTTTTTTGGAGAAATTCCTGAAAAAACGCATGCAAGAATCCTACGAGGAATTCCTGAAAAGAGCCCTAACAGAACTAAAAAAACAGATTTTACCATGACAGCGCTGGTCTAAAATGAGTTTTAGAAAAGAATATCCTAAAAAGAGACGTGCGACGTTGTGAATTTCTATAGAGAGGAATCCTTTATAAATTACCTGATAAACATCCTCAAGGATTCTCTTTAAAATGTATAGCATGATTGTTACATTTAGATCTTGAATGGGTAGTGCTCTAATCATAAACTAGAAAATCATTAGAGTGTAAGCGAACAAGAACGCAGCCAGACGTCATGCACAAGATAGGGAAAGCTTTTCAAGACAACTGTCGCTGTCAAACGGTTTGCCTATCGTCAAACCAACGATCCTACACCACTTCCGCCTGAGGTAAAAACGAAAGAAGCTGCAAAGGAGAATTCGTGCCAAGTTGAGCAGACAAGTTCGGGCTGTTGCACCCGGAAAATCGGAAGCCCGGTACCTGGGTGTACAAGGAGAACCGGCGCGATTGAGCCATCCAAATATGACACCAAGTGCCTCTCTTGCATTGGGAGCATTCCCGGCAGCGGTAGGCGGTCGACAAACTGGATGGACCACATCAGCCAGAAAAGTTGGACAGCGGCGTCGTATCTAACGGAGCATTAATCTCGTTCAGCAACCCGATCGTCGGCCGAGCTGTGACCAACACTTGAGAAAGGAACGGATCGAAAGATGGGAAAGTAATTCCTAAACGCATGTTTGATCTGGACATCATCGGACCAAACGTAGTTTGCACCTAGCAACACCGCATAGATATCTATGGCAACCGTTTGAAACCGCAGTGCCGCCGAACAGTGCCTGGGCTGCTGGCGACCCTTGGGTAAAGGATCGTCCATCTGCAAAAGCCTTCAACGAGAAGCACACGTCTAGTCTTCTTGCACCAGTCGGATAGTTCTCGAGAGCCATTTTAGACGGGTTGCTATCCGACATCCTGAAGACGTGACCCGCCCACAAGGGACTCCCGATATTCGCAACGTGAACTATGGTTGGTTCTATCAGCGTCTTCCATCTGCACACTCCACCGTAGTAAGTACGCAACCTTCCGTTCGAAAACTCCAAGGGCGCGTTGGTCCTTTGCACGTAGGGTCCATGCTTCGTGCCCATAGAGGACTACCGGTCTATTCAGCGATTTGTAGATAGTTAACTTCGTGTGACGGCGAACTTTGTTCGATTGTAGAGTACTGCGGAGTTCAAAGTAAGCTTCAATTTCCTGCTACAATGCGCCTCTGAATTTCTCTGCTGGTGTCGTTGTCGGCGGTCACCAGTGAGCCCAAGTACACGAATTTTTCAACCGCCTCGATTTCATCACCGTCGATATAAATTCGGGGTGGCGGGCGCGGTGATTCCTCCCTGGAGCCCTTTGCCATCATATAATTTGTCTTCGACACATTGATGACTAATCCTATTTGCCTGGCTTCACTCTTTAGTCGGATGTACGTTTCCGCCATCGTCTCAAGTATACGAGCAATAATATCAATATCATCAGTGAAACCAAGCAGCTGAACGGACTTCGTGAAAATCCCACTCGTGTTAATCCCCGCTCTCCTTATTACACCCTCTAAAGCAATTTTGAACAGCAAGCACGAATGACCTTGCCGTAGCCCTCTGCGAGATTCGAAGAGACTCGAAAGTGTCCCTGATACTTGAACCACAGACAAACAGACGTATCACTTGGGACAAATTGCGATAAAAATCATCGTCACGAAAACATAATCGCCCAATGTTAATCAGGCTGTGTTACGGTGTAGGTGGCGGTAGTGAGCAAACGTCAAACAGGAGCAAAAACGATGCGAGCACCGTGACCGAGCGATTTGCGAACTACAAAATATTTGAACTAACCGTTAAACAGGGTAACGATGAGAAGTGAGTAGAGTGAGACGTCTGTTTGTCTGTGCTTGAACTACGCACATCACTCGATCCATCGCTGCCTTGATTAATCGTGCCAGTTTATCCGGGAATCCGTATTCGTGCATAATCTGCCTAGCTCTTCTCGATCGATTGAATCATACGCCGATTTGGAATCAATGAACAAGTGATGTGGTACGTTATATTCACAGCATTTCTGTAACACCTGGTGGATGGCGAACATCTGGTCCGTTGTAGCGCGTTCACACATAAATCCAGCCTTTTATTGCCCCACGAGCTCTCTTGCAATCGGTGATAGACGACGGCGGCATAAAATTTGAGAGAGTATCTTGTAGACAGCGCTCAGTAGTGTGATCACGCGATAGTTCCCGCAAATACTTATCGCCCTTTTTGTAGATGCGACATACGATACCTTCCTTCCATTCCTCCACTAATACTTGCTCCTCTCAAATCTTGGTAATGACCCAGTGCTCTCACCAGCTTCTCCACCGTATTTTACTATCTCGCTTTGTAGTTGATCTGCTTCAGCGGGTTTGTTGTTTTTCAATCGGATAACCTCTACCTCAATCTCGTGGAGCTTGGATGCCGGAATTCTTTCGTCCTGCGCACGAACACCTCGATCTGTTACCACGCCACCTTCGGTGCATGCAACGTCGCCAATGAGGTGCTCATCGTAATGCTGCCACCACATCTCGGCCACCTGACGTTCGCTCGTGACCGTGAGAAGATGCCCGTGTATGTCTAGGCACATGTCGGCTTGTGGCACAAAGCCTCTACGCGAGCGATTCAGCTTCTCGTGGAACTTCCGTGTGTCCTTAGCGCTCTTCCATCGCCTCGTGATCTCGTTCTTTATGCTGGCCACCGTGTTGGGGCTACACCCTTTGGTATAATAGCTTCAGGTAGAGGAGTACTTTATAAATACTCAACCGCGGATGCCAAAATAGATACAGTTGAAGTTTTGTTGAAATCAGGCCAGGTTGCCCAGGCTGCACTACCAGCTACATTTAGTGTTGATGACTAACTTATAGTATTTTAAAGTCAACCTAGTTCCAAATATTACAAGCCGCGTGCTGAAAATCTCACCACAAAACGCCTTGAACAAATCTGACAGCTGCGGTGTGAATAATTGCTGAAAAATCCCGCAAACCAGCGATTTCAGTAAACGGGAGAAACAAAAAACAATTCTCTCAAGAGCACGCCAAAGCGAAAACTTTTCATATTAATTTAACGTAATAATGCTCTTCAGTTTAATTTTTTGCGCCGCTTTTTCATCAGAAGTCACTCCAGTCGGTTGTCGGTATAGCCTACGTAGTTCAGGCCGCGTTTTTTTCCTATTTATTTCTCGCGAATGGGTATTCTTGCCGGAACGGAAGGGTGAGCCAAGGGAACAAAAATACAGTCCGAAGTCTTGCGAAGCTGTTTCCTGTAATTTAAGCAGTTGAAAAATCCCATGTGGTTTATTGGGAAGTAGGAGCTGCCCCGGCCCCCCGGTGCAAAAACGCCTCCAGTCAGTGAGTCGGTAATGTCGGTGAGGTGAGCCGGTGAAAAATAACCCATTTTCCGCTTCAATAACTGAGCCGCTTACCAGTTCCAGTACCTACCTGGGTCAGGGCTCTGCGCTACTGACTGGTGAGGAAGGAAAGTAGCTCCCCAGGAAGATATATCGCACTTTATTTACAATTTGCGCGCCGGAGAAATGATAAAACATTGCCAAATATTTCGGCGGTAGCTGCGCTGAGCTTGAACTCTTTTTTGTTCTATCGCAGTGCGGTAAGTGATGAAGTCGGACGTGAATATAAGTGGGTCTATTTCCACTTATTCCTGTTGGGAAAACCTGATTTTGGACTGGAATTGGGTGAGTGAATGAGTGATTTCCTTTGGTATGATTCTTTACTGTGATTTAACCTTCCGTTAATCGCGCTGTTGTACTTTGTACAACACATGAGAATTATCGACTATTACTTTGAAACCATCTTTTCTATCGATGTCAACCCCAAATGTATTCTACAGGAATCTTATTTGGAATATTATGAAACCTTTTTTGAAAACAGTATAACTCCTTATAATGCGGAAAATTGAAATTCGCAATATGAAGAACGTACTATATTTAGGATAAGATAGACAGATGAATGTGAATTAATGTATTTCAAAATCTAAATGATCTAGAAATATGGTGTCTTCGGTAAAGTTTCTTGGGATATCAAGGGCCTTCGCGAGGTGGAAATTCAGATTTCAACCGATAGGCAGCGCTAGTGAGCATGTAATTTTAAAATCCCATATAACTCAGGATCCTGAATACATAGAAAGATGGTGTCTTCGGCAAAGTTGTTTGGTTGGTTAAACACTAACTGATAGAGAGCCGTTTGGTTTGAAACTCCACATCTAGGTGGCGCTAGTGGGCATTGAAATTTTATAACTCATACATCTCAGGACCCTGATTACTTAGAAGGATGGTGTCTTCTGCAAAGTTGTTTAGTAGATCAAACACTAACTGATGAAGACAAGTATGATGTGGAATTCCACATCCAGGTGGCGCAAGTGAGTACTCAAATATTATAACTCATATATCTCGAGATCTTGATTACTTAGAAAGATGATGTCTTCAGCAAAGTTGTTTAGTAGATCGAACACTAACTGATGGAGAGTCGTATGATTTGAAATTCCACATCTAGGTGGCGCTAGTGGGTATTCAAATTTTATAACTCATGTGTCTCAGGACCCTGAATCTTAGAAAAATGGTGTCTTCTGAAAAGTTGTTTAGTAGATCAAACACTAACTGATGAAGACAAATATGACGTACAATTTCACATTCAGGTGGCACTAGTGAGCATTCCCATTTTATACCTCATATATCTCAAGATCCTGATTAGAAGATGATGTCTTCGACATTGTTGTTTGATGGAGAAAGGATGGATGTAATTATCCCGTGACATTGACAACCTTAAGATAGAGTATATTGAAATACGACGGTCAGATATTGAATATTTTACTAAGCGCTTTAACTTCATGTAAAATTAATCAATCAAGTGCAAATTTAAACAAATTATAATCAACTAGTTTTGTAATTTTCAAATTTTGAAAACTTTCGGAAGTATAAAAATTTTCAGCTCGTTGATTTTTTTTCTAGATGCATGCTTTTGCAAATTTGCAACTAGCGTCTTCTGGTGGCAGAAGCACGAATCAAATGGTCAATAAACTGAAAGCCCTTGATCTACCAACCAACCTTGCCAAAGATATCAACTTCCCAGGTAATCAGACTCGGAGATATATAAGATATAAAATTTGCAGACTCATTAGCACCACTTACTGGCGAAATATTGATTTCAATGACCCATCAACCAAATGCACCTATTTGACAACTTTACCGAAACCGCCATCTCTCTTCTAGTAACCAGGATCCTGAGAACTATTGCATACAAATTTTTTTATGTTCACTAGCGTCATCTAGTGGTGAAATTACGATTCAAACGGACAACTATCTGTAAGTTTTCGATCTTTTAGAAGGTCGGCACGAGAGGTAACTTTTCCTCCATTTGGTCTTTGATCTACCAAACAACTTTGCCGAAGTCACCATCTTTCTGAGTAAAGTGGAGCTTCGTGGCCGTTCGGTTAGCGTTACCAAGCGTGTAACCGCACCATGCTATCCACTGGTGCATGTAATGTATGTCGTGTCCATGGTCTAGTGTTAAGTTCTGTTCAAGCCTCTGGCTGAAGACGGTGTCCCGTGCCTTTTTAATCGGGATTCTGAGCTACGCAACTGTCACTCATCTATAAGCCCTTGATATACCAAACTTCTTTGCCGAAGACACCATCTTTCTAAGTAAGAAGGGTCCAGAGATACATAATATATAATATTTACGTGCTCACTAGCGCCGCCAAGTGATGAAATTTCAAATTAAACTGCGAATCATCCGTAAGTACTTGACCTACCAAACAACTTTGTCGAAGACACCATCTTTCTAAGTTATCAGGTTCCCGAGATACATGGGATATACAGTTTATTTGCTCACTAGTGCCGCCTAGTGGTGGAATTTCAAATTAAACGGCCAATAATCTGTAAGTCGTTTACCTACCAAACAACATTGCCGAGGACACCATCTTTCTAAGACATCAGGATCCTGAGATATAAGATAAAACATGAAATTGCTCACTAGCGCCGCCTAGTGGTGAAATTTCAAATTAAACTGCGAATCATCCGTAAGTCCTTGACCTACCAAACAACTTTGTCAAAGACACCATCTTTCTAAGTAATCAGGATCCCGAGATACATAGAATATAAAGTTTATTTGCTCACAAGCGCTGCCTAGTGGTGGAATTTCCAATTAAACGGCCAATAATCTGTAAGCCGTTGACTTACCAAACAACTTTGCCGAAGACACCATCTTTCTAAGACATCAGGATCCTGAGATATAAGATAAAACATGATATTGCTCACTAGCGCTGCCTAGTGGACGTATTACGAATCAACTTTGTCAGCATCGAGTAGCCCATGAAATTTACAACAACTTTGCCGAAGACAGTCCTCCTCTAAACAATCAGGATCCTTAGATATTTCAGAATGTATGCGTGTTGTACAAAGTACAACGCGCGACTGCTCGCGTTACAAAAATTGGCGCGAGTACTGGAAGGTTAAAACTTATTTTGCATAAACTTATACTGTTGTAAGGTAGTACAATATATGGTTGATAGAAATGTTGTTAAGAATAGCATGAAAGACATTTTTTGAATAGATCATATGATGATTGGATGTTTAGCACAAATGTGCAGAACATTCTGAATATCGACATTTCGACAAAAAAAAACATATTAATCAACCTAGTGGTGATAGTGCCTTTCTCGTTGAATATCTACCCACGAACTTTCCGTCGACGTTTGGCGGACATTTTGGCTAAGTTCCTGAATCCAGACCTCTCAGCTGACTGCTTGACCACCTTAACCCTAGTCGTGTATTGGGGTCATTATGACTCCATTCCATGCACTACGGCAGCGGGGTGAGCGTCAGCTAATGCATGCAGATACAGAAGGTTAACTTTATTCACAATCATAGATCATTTTGAGATCTTCGCCAATGTTTATTCCAGCACACTTTAGGCTATTTTTTATTACCATTAGTAACACAATTCATGAAAAATTTGAACTTCTTACGAAAGAAATGCAGAAAATGTAAATTTTCCATTCACATTTCAATCGCAATGAGAAGAGCGAGGGCTCAACTAGCCGCACCCAAATTGTGAGCAGTAATTTTAGAAGCAAAAGGAGTTTGAAGATTGATAATACTGTATAAGTTGTTGATGCGATTGCATTATAAATTTTCCATAAAACGTTGATCCATCCTACAATACATTTACACCGCTGGAATCTGAAATGGTGTGATTTGAAGAGATCGCTTTGGTCACGATTTTGTTCTTTTGCATATATGAAGACTTTGACCATTTCTTCACTTATAATTTTACCCTACGTTTACAGGCTATCAAAAAAGCCACGATTTGATTTATCGCCTCGATATTTATTTTGTTCACTATAATTCCGCTACTTGATGTGCAGCTTGCATGGGTTTTGTCCAATTATACGTTTGACCACTTCCGGTGGGACACCTGGAACCGATTCCGGTTGTCTCAAATATGGTCTGAGACTATGTTCTTGTCAACACTGTTCATCGGGTTATTTAAAAAGCTGAAAACTAATGTGATTTTCTTTCTAACCGTTCAGCAAATTTTTGAAAAAGCCACGATTTTATGTACTTATCGCATTCAGAATTTTGGTTTACTTCTGTGAAGTGATTTATTCCGATGGAACACCCGCAACTGATTTCAAAATATTATTACAAGTTCTAAATGTGGCCTGAGACTATTTTCTTGTTGCCCGTTTATCAGATTATCAAAAACGCCGCTACTGTTTAGTGCCCTTCTATATTTTACCACTTCCGATGGGTTACTCGTCTCGTCACCAGTTCTGGAACACTACCGGTTCTCCCAAATATGATCTGAGATTATTTGTTGGCTAACCGTTTATCATGTTACTGAATAAGTCATTGATATGTCACATGCATTGGTTCTCTTTTACATTTGACCGTTTCTGGCGGGACACCCAGACTCGGTTCCGTAACACACTGATATGGCTTGGGTCTATTTTCTTGCAACTGTTCATCATGTTACCTAAAAAGCCGTGATTTGAGGTATCGCATGCATGGGTTTGGTTTCACTTCCGGCCCGGAACCGGTTGCGGAACACTACCGATAGTCTCTGAAATAGTCGGAGCCTATTTGCTTGCAAACGTTTATTAGGTTATCAAAAAAGCCGCGCTTTGCTGTGTCGCATGGGTTTGGTACTATTTTATATTTAGCCGCTTTCGGAGGGAAACCCGGAACTAGCTTCGAAACTACTGACAGTCCATAATGTGGTCTAAGCATACTTTCTTGATAAGCGGTCATCAAGTTGTCGGAAAAACCGTGATTTGATGTGCCGCATGCACATTTTTTGTCAAATTCTATATACGGCCACCTCTGGCGGAACTCCCGGAACCGGTTTCAGATATGGTCTGAGATTTTTTTTATGCCAACCTCTCATTATCGAAAAAGCCGCGCTTTGATATGTCGCATGCATGGATTTGGTTCACTTTAATATTTGGCCACTTTCGGCGAGACACCCGGAATCGTTTCCGGAGCACTACCGGTTCACATATGGTCTGAGACTGTTTTCTTGCTAACTGTTCATCAGGTTATCGAAATTGCCGCAGGTTGATGTGTCGCATGCATGGGTTTGGATTACTTTAATATTTGACCACTTCTACCGCCAGCGGGACATCCGGAACCGGTTCCGAAACACTACCGGTTCAGATATGGTCTGAGTCTTTTTTTATGCTAACCTTGCATTGGGTTATCAAAAAAGTCGCGCTTTGATATGTCGCATGTATGGATTTGGTTAACTTTTATATTTGGCCACTTCCGGCGAGACATCCGGAACCGGTTCCGGAACACTACCGGCTCAAATATGGGCTGAGACTGTTTTATTGCTTACTGTTCATCAGGTTATCGAAATTGCCGCAATTTGATGTGTCGCATGCTTGGCTTTGGTTCACTTTTTTATTTGGGCACTTCCAGCGGGACACCCGGAAACGGTTCCGGAGAACTACCGGTTCAGATATGGTCTGAGACTGTTTTCTTGCTAACTGTTCATCAGGTTATCAAAATTGCCGCAATTTGATGTGTCGCATGCATGGGTTTGGTTCATTTTTATATATGGCCACTTCCGGCAGGACTCCCGGAACCGGTTCCGGAACACTACAGGTTTAGATACCCGAGCAAAGGCGGATAAGAAAATGATAACAAGTTTTGTTACCTGGTTATCATTCGTTTGATAATTGAGTTTGTTATCATTTAGATTGAATTAAGAGCCAACATAACAAAAATGATAACTCATATTTACTTCTCGAATACCAAAATGATAAGAAGTTAAGTTATCATTGAGTTCAAGTTGATAACTAATTGTGTTATACAATATTTTGTTCAACATTTCATTTAGTTATCAACATGA
Organism: Aedes albopictus; assembly: GCF_035046485.1. Lineage (NCBI taxonomy): Eukaryota > Metazoa > Arthropoda > Insecta > Diptera > Culicidae > Aedes > Aedes albopictus. The sequence goes on along the minus strand of NC_085137.1, from coordinate 177,464,140 downwards.
AAAAATACATGTGACTGATAACTAATTTTGTTATCAATTAGTTATCATTTAGAGCTATTTTATCGACCAAAATAGTAAAAATCTACTTTACCGACATCGTCACCTATTGAAAAAAGTATCTTATAACTTACAACCAATGTTTTCGACTATTGCGCCCAGGCGGGTCTCGAACCCTGATCGAGTGATTGTCGGTTGCAGCCGATAGCCCCTATACCAACGGGACTCATTGAGAGTGAGAGTAATAAAAGGCTACGCTTTTCGTACTGCAGTCGCATTGTAGGTGGGAAGCGGAATCTATTTTTAGATTCGAGGTTCATCAGACTCTCAGTTTTGGGAAAGCTTTGAAATGTGCGTTTGGAAACAGATAACATATTTTGTTATCATTTAGTATTTTTATGTTATCGCGATAGACCAAAATTATCGATAACTAAATTTGTTATCATCTGGTTATCATCAATTGAAAAAGATGATAACAAAAATAACAAAATGATAACACCGATAACACAGTTTATTATCAAAGTGATATCACTTTGTTATCCGCCTTTGCTCGGGTAAGGTCTGAGACTGTTTTCTTGCTGTTCTGTTCATCAGGTCATCCAAAATGCCACAGTTTGATGTGTCGCATGTATGTGTTTGTTACATTTTTATGTATGCCCTCTTCCTAGGGTTCTGGTCCGGAACACCTAAATGGCCATAACTTCGGAACGGCTGGACCGATCCGAACCATTTTCAATAGGAAAAAATGGGATTAGATTCCGCGTCGAATGAACCATCGGTCATTAAAATCGGTTGAGGTTTACTACCAAAAAGTGATGTGAGTTTTTTGTACACATACACACACAGACATCACCTCAATTCGTCTAGCTGAGTTGATTGGTATATGTGACTCGACCCTCCGGGCCTTCTATCAAAAAGTCATTTTTGGAGTGAACATATAGCCTTTCCAGTACACTTAGTGTACGAGAAAGGCAAAAAAAATGAAATAACCGAAAAATGTGTTTTACACGTTGTACATGTTCACGTTAACGGTACACTCATTGCTTCAAATGCACTATGTAGTATAGTCTACACAGCCTTTCATTGAGAATCCTGAAAAAGGACTGCTTCAAGCCGGTGTTAATTGTCTATTAGATATTTCCACAGTGTGTTCTGGTCACCTAAAACTGATATTCATATGTGAAGTCAAGTGATGGAACCGTTAAGACTAAAAAATCTCATGGTTTTAACTTCTTTGATATCTTCCTTGACTAAGGAGTAGAATTGTACTTTATTTGTTCACTGGGCGTAAAAAGAGGTTGAGGTGTACTTGCTTCTCATCATCTCCCAAAGCCAACCCTGGTGGCGATATGCTTTCTCTAACCGCAACGCCCCCCATTAGTGGTACAACGACGACTGGCTGGCGCCCCTCTCCCACATCCGAATCTCACAGTTATCTATTCCCCGAGGCAGAATCAAGCTCCGTTTACCAATAATAATCCTTGCTGCTGGAGGGGCGTCACTCCATCTTCTGCGAAACTTAGCGAGAGCGAGCGTTAAATATCCTGAAAAGGTGCAAAACTTTGCGTCGTTTGTAGACATTACTTTATCACTGCCACAACAGCTTTGGCCAGGCCCAAATCCCTCCATCTGAACCGTATACAAGTCAAAGAGCCTCCCCCGCTGACACTGTCTGGCTGGTAAGCTGGGGTCTGCGACGCGACGGATTCAGTTGAGTTGTGCTTCATGATCTTTTTTTTCTCTCTTCTGGTTTGTGGAAGTAGAAACTGTGCCGTGCCATTTATTCTGGTTTCATTTCACCCCACCGCCCACCGCCAAGCGCGTGGTTCGAAGTTTCTAATCGTGAGTAATTTAATTATGGCTGGCTGGCAAAATTATTTACTAAACAATTTTGTGGGTAATTTAAAAAGTTTTGTGGAACTTCCTCGCCTTTCACCGGGCATTTCACAGCTCGCACGAAATAATTTTTGACTTTGATTACGTCTCACGGGGCGCGTTGTTATCGAGGCATTCATTTACTTTTCCTTAGCGTTAGTTGTAATCTTGAACAGCAATTAATTTTCGAGTTCCTTCCAGTTAATGCGGTAAACGTGTGCGGGTACTCAACAAGACTGTGCTGATGGTGGGCTACTAAACGGTAAGTCGATGTTAAGGAGAGCGTCCAACATAGCTGTGGTCCTCACAAAGTTCTACCGCATGCTCCAACGGGTCAACCGATGACAAAGGCCTGTAGCAGTCAGGGAGACCACATGCCCAATTTCAATTTGCCCGGATGAGACTCTCCTGAGGGCGAGTCCATTTAATATTTCCGAAAGGAATTTTACGGATCGTTCTAGCTAGCTTACGAACCAAACGACCGAACGGGTTGACCCTATTACCTCAACGCAACCATTAATCCCGAAGGCACTCAGAGAGTTCGGTGAGAGAATCACGCATGCTCAAAGTGAGACAACATTCGCTGTTGCTCACCAATTCTCATCACTGGCAGACAAGACACTCGCCGCGATACGCAACAGCAAACAGGAAACGGACTTAGAACCCCATCAATCAAACTCCGTGGACGGAGGACGGGAACGACATCAAAACGCGTAGTGACGGGTGGTACATGCAACTAATCAAACACTAGAGAACATTATTACACATAATTGGGACGTTTTACTAGACTTAACACTACATAGTTTGTTCGAAACGAATATAATTGGCTTATGATTATCTTACATCATTTCATGCTAGCATGTAGTTCGACTATTGGTGGTGGTGTGTGTGTTCGTTCTCTCTATCTACTTCCTATCTCGTGTGCGATTTCTCTTTCTCTTCCTATCTACCTAACGTGCTCATGTGCTCTACGTGTTCCTGTGACGTCACGACCTTCGGCGGCGCATCTGCGGGCTAGTCTGCGCTCCTGGTGTGACAACCGGATCTGCGGCGGCGGCAATTCGTCACGCACGCACGACGATCTCCAAACTTCTTACGAGGCTTTAACAGCGCATCGTCTTCAGTCTTGTGACTGGCAAAAAACACTCCGAGGCGCCCTCAACGGACGCCCCACTCCACGCAAAAAAAAGAGGTTTGTTTGGACTCACCGACTTCGCTGGCTTACTTGACCGATGTCGTTGACCTGTGGCCCAGGTCAGTGCCCCGTCCGAGACGGGCGTGTTGAACGGCGATCACCAATGGCCGTTATTGGTGAATGGCGAATCGCTCGTTTCGCGACTAACGCACTTGCAATGGCGGTGGCGGTCAAATTGGTGGATGGCCTCTGACTCGCGAATCGTTGAGGTCCCCTGAGCCTCACTCGGTCGATTTGGTGACGGATCGACCGACTTCCGACAGGTTGACGGTTGGCCGGGAAGGTTTTCGTTCGTCGAGGGGAAGTCCGCGCGCTTTGGTGCGGGTAGAATCGCTGCGAAGTAAATAGTCTTACGGCTAAAACGAACACTGAGCACAGGCACAAAATGGCACAAACGAGCACAATAGGAAGCAATCAGCTGCGTTTTTGCTAGAGTGCCGTTAGAGGCGCTTTTCTGATTAATACGGTAAACGTGATAACTGGGTAAAGTAACGGCGAATGTTACGCTATGCGATCGTAGACGGCGCTCGTGTTCCATCTGTTTTTCACATATACAGCGACGCCGCCTGCACCTATCCACTCCGAAACATCATGCGCAGCACGGGTGGAAAATGCCAGTCAGAAAAAAAGAAGTAAACAGCTTGAAATTAGTATGGTGGCGTAATAAATTCTCTGTTACTGTAATGAATCCGGAAGAAACGCATAGGTATAATGATCTTGTTTCTAATTTGCAACTTTTTGCCCCAAGGCACAAATCGCTGCGATGCGGAACAACTGCAAGCCAGCGATTTGTCCATACAAGAAAAATGGTTTTACTTTTAATGTGGTGGCGCCATCTCTGATAAAAAACAAGCTTTGATTTCTTACTATTACCTTTTTCTGTTTGCTTCTAAACTAATTCGCACACAGAATTCTACCTTACGCACACTTTTTATACACTAGAGAACGAACAAGAATTTAATTAATTAAAATGTACTTAACGTCACTAGAAATTCCTTACTTCACAACGGATAACGAACAAACTACAAACGCGCACTCTTCCAATTTGCTGGGTAGTCACGAACGAAATGATCGAGTCTGTGATCCCTCAGATTAAGACAGTGAATTCTCGGACGTACCGGAAGCTCGTCATTTCCCGAAAACTCGTCGTTCACTTTCGTGATCGCAAGTCACGAAGGATAACTCGGAGCGATGGTCGTGCTGCTGTCCCTTTCCAACCTTTCGGAGACACAAGTGTGCTCGCCTCAGGAGAGATTTCGCAAAATGTTCGCAACCCATGATTGCCTACTCTAAGGGAATTCCAATAATTTGAATCTAATTATACTGAACATTGATTTAAACTTATTCTCAACAGGCATTGATATAATATTTACAACATTTACATTAGAATATACACAAAAATTATATACAAATTTCCTGACTGCTACAGGCCGTCAGCTTAGAGTTGTGTGCTTAGCTGGTAGTACAGCCTGGGCACTTTTGTCCTTTTGACTTCAGCTAGATTGAAGAGGTACGACCCGGACGTCTGTTCACCAAGGAGGTGCGGCTCAAACAGCGTCTGTTCTGGCATCCAGCGGCTGAGTAAGAAACGCTGCACCACGCCCAGCTAGATCCAAGGTGGTAGCCCCATCAGCGTGGTCGTCCTAGTGTTGGTTGGGACGTTAAACAGAACTGGCACGATGGCCCTCCGGCGAGACAGGAGTGTTGGCGTAGGCCCAATAAGCCACCCGTAAAAATCCCCATTGCGAATAACATAGGAGAAAATACGACTCGATACAATCGGCAAAGACCCACGCGACGAAATAAGGACTACGATTGGAAACTTGGAACATGGAATTGCAAGTCACTAGGTTTCGCAGGATGTGACAGGATAATCTACGACGAACTACATCCCCGCAACTTCGACATCGTGGCGTTGCAGGAACTTTGTTGGACTGGACAGAAAGTGTGGAAAAGCGGGCATCGAGCGGCTACCTTCTACCAAAGCTGTGGCACCACCAATGAACTGGGAACAGGATTTATAGGTAGTGTTGGGCAAGATGCGACAACGTGTGATCGGGTGGCAGCCGATCAACGCAAGGATGTGCTGTGCATGTTAAGAGTTAAGGGCCGTTTCTTCAACTACAGCATCATAAACGTCCACTGCCCACACGAAGGGAGACCTGATGACGAGAAAGAAGCGTTCTACGCGCAGTTAGAGCAAACATACGATGGTTGCTCGCCGCGTGACGTGAAAATCGTTGTCGGCGACATGAACAGGAAATGTACAGACCGGTAACACTAGTCGACAAAATTGAAACTTTTTTCACGCACTTTGACCATTTGTTCCATTTCTAATGGAATTTTGCCCGCTGAATCCGAATCTGACTTCAGAATTCCTGTAACACGTACAGTTTTTGAGAAAAATAGGGTTTTATTCACAAAGTTTCATATTTTCAAAGAAAATATAATATTGTCTTTAAAATTTTGAATTTTTCATCTGCTCATTATAACCAATATTCATATTCAATAGATTTTGATCCACAGAATCAGCATCTGACCTAATAATTTTAGTAATACGTATTTTTTTTTGAGAAAATTGGGTTTTATTCACAAATTCCATATTTTCATAGAAAATTAGTATTGTATTTATTATTTTATATTTTTTTATCTGCCCATCTTTACCAATATATATTTCAATAGATTTTCATATTCTGATTTGAAATCTGAGCTAAGAATTTCTGTAACACGTAAATTTTTTTTAGAAAATAGGGTTTTAAACACAAAATTTTATATTTTCATAGAAAATAAACTACTGTCTTTACATTTTTTTTTAATCTGCTTATCTCAACCACAATATTTGTATTTAATAGATTTGCATATACTGATTCGGAAGCTGACCTATGAATTTCTGTAACACGTAATTTTATTTAGAAAAATAGGATTTTATTCACAAATTTTAGATTTTCATACAAAATAAAATATTGTTTTTATATTTTTCAATTTTCCATCTGCTCATCATAACCAATATTTTTATTCAATAGACTTTGAAACTGGCCTAAGAATTTCTGTAACACGTAAATTTTTTGAGAAAGTATGGTATTATTCACAAAATTTCATATTTTCAGAGAAAATTTAATATTGTCTTTATAATTTCAAATTTTTCATCTGCACATTATAACCAATATTCATATTCAATAGATTTTGATCCACTGAATCAGAATCTGACCTAATAATTTTAGTAACACGTATTTTTTGAGAAAAATTGGGTTTTTTCACAAAGTCCATATTTTCATAGAAAATAGACTATTGTATTTATAATTTTATTATTTTATCTGCCCAATTTTATTTATATTAAATAAATTGTCATATTCTGATTTGCAATCTGACCTAAGAATTTCTGTAACACGTAAAATTTTTGGGAAAGATAGAATTTTAAATACAAATTTTCATATTTTCATAGAAAATAAACTACTGTCTTCATAATTTTAATTTTTTCTATCTGCTCATCTCAACCAACATTTGTATTTAATAGATTTTCATATATTGATTTGGAATCTGACCTAAGAATTTCTGTAACACGTAAAATTTTTGAGAATAATAGGGTTTTATTCACAAATTTCATATTTTCATTTAAATAAAATATTGTTTTTATAATTTTCAATTTTCCACCCGCTCATCATTACCAATTTTTTAATTCAATAGATTTTAATCTACTGATTCAGAATCTGGCCTAAGAATTTCTGTAACAGGTAAATTTTAGTAGGGTTTATTCAAAAAATTTCATATTTTCATATGTCTTTATAATTTTAATGTTTTTATCTGCTCATCTTAACCAATATTTGTATTTAATAGATTTTCATATTCTGATTCAGAATCTGACCTAAGAATTTCTGTAACACGTAAAATTTTAGAGAGAAACGGGGTTATACAATAAAAATCATATTCTCATAGAAAATAAGCTATTGTCTTCATAATTTTCATATTTTTATCTGCCATCTTAACCAATATTTGTATTTAATAGATTTACATATACTGATTCGAAATCTGACCTAAGAATTTCTGTAACACGTACAGTTTTTAAGAACAACAGGGTTTTATTCACAAAATTTCATATTTTTAGAGAAAATAAATAGGTAAATTGGTCAAGATCAATGAGTACGTAGTAAGTGTTCACTATAGTAAAAAATACTCTGTAGTAAAGAGTTTTATAAGAATTGTAGCGCAGGTTAATCAGGTTGTTACCCAGAAACGTAAGTAGATCATTTTTTTGTAAATGCTATTGAATTAATCGAAATATATTTGCAACTTTGAAGCTGCCAAGTTTGGCAACTACCAAGACTGTGTTTTCCTTTTACTTACGCCAACAATTATTTTTTTTTAAATTGTACGTGTTACAGAAATCCTTGGGTCAGATTTCGAATCAGTATATGTAAATCCATTAAACATAAATATTTGTTAAGATGAGCAGATAAAAAAAATAAAATTATAGATACAATAGTTTTTCCATGAAAATATGAAATTTTGTGAATAAAATATTTTTCTCAAGTATTTTACGTGTTACAGAAATTTTTAGGTCAGATTACGAATAAGTGAAATAGAATCTTTTAAATATAAAATATAAATTAAGATGAGTAGATAAAAACTTTAAAACTATAAAGACAATATTTTATTTTCTTTGAAAATATGAAATTTTGTGAATAAAACCCCATTTTTCTTAAAAACTGCACGTGTTATAGGGATTTTTAGGTTAGTTACCAAATCGGTGGATGAAAATCTAATAAATATAAATATTGGCTAAAATGAGGAGATAAAAAAAATTAAAGTTATAAAGACAATATTTTATTTTCTTTGAAAATATGAAATTTTGTAAATAAAGCCCCATTTTTCTCAAAAAAATTACGTTTTACTGAAATTCTTAGGTCAGATTCTGAATCAGTGGATCAAAATCTATTGAATTTAAATATTGGTTATGATGAGCAGATAACAAAATTATAAATACTAAGACAATATTTTGTTTTCAATGAAAATATGAAATTTTGTGAATAAAACCCTATTTTTCTCAAAAACTGTACGTGTTACAGCAATTCCGAAGCCAGATTCGGAATCAGCGGGCCAAAATCCTTCGAAAATGGATCAAGTGATCAAAGTGCGTGATCCACTGTCGACCAGTGTAATCGGGCGAAACAGCCTGCACGCCGTATCGAATGATAACGGCCAGCGATGCGTAAACTTTGCAGCCTCCCGTGGTATGGTAGTCCGAAGCACTTTCTTCCCCCGCAAAGATATCCACAAAGCCACCTGGAGATCACCCGACCAACAAACAGAAAATCAAATCGACCACGTTCTAATCGACAGTAAATTCTTCTCGGATATAATCAATGTCCGCACATACCGCAGTGCGAATATAGATTCGGACCTCTACTTAGTCGCTGTATGCATGCGCTCAAAACTTTCGACAGTTATCACCACGCGTCGAAGTCGAACGCCGCGGCTCAACATCGAGCAGCTGCGTAACGTAGAAGTGGCTCAAGACTACGCGCAGCAGTTAGCAGTGGCCCTACCAACGGAAGAGCAGCTTGGCGCAGCTACACTCGAAGATGGCTGGAGGGACATCCGATCCGCCATAGGTAGTACCTCGGCTACAGCACTAGGCTTCGCGACTCCGAATCACAGAAACGACTGGTACGACGGCGAATGTGAACAGTTGAAAAACGAGAAGAATGCAGCATGGGCGAGAATGCTGCAACACCGTACGAGAGCGAATGAGGCACGTTACGAACAGGCGCGGAACAGGCAGAACTCAGTCTTCCGGATGAAGAAGCGCCAGCAGGAAGAACGAGATCGCGAAGCGATGGAAGAGCTGTACCGCGCTAAGGACACACGAAAGTTCTACGAGAAGCTGAACCGCTCGCGCAGAGGCTTTGTGCCACAAGCCGACATGTGCCGAGATAATCACGGGAATATTCTCACTAGCGAGCGTGAGGTGGTCGAGAGGTGGCGGCAGCATTACGATGAGCACCTAAATGGCGACGTTGCAAGTACCGAAGGTGGCGTGGTAACAGATCTTGGAGTATGTGCACAGGGCGAAAGACTTCCGGCCCCTGACCTCCAAGAGATTGAGGAGGAGGTTGGCCGGTTGAAAAACAACAAAGCTGCTGGAGCAGATCAACTACCAAGTGAGCTTCTAAAATATGGTGGAGAAGCACTGGAGAGAGCACTACTGAGCGCTGCCTACAAGATACTCTCTCAAATTTTATGCCACCGTCTATCACCGATTGCAAGAGAGTTCGTGGGGAAATATCAGGCTGGATTTATGGGCGAACGCGCTACAACGGACTAGATGTTCGCAATCCGCCAGGTGTTGCAGAAATGCCGCGAATACAACGTGCCCACACATTACTTGTTCATCGATTTCAAATCGGCGTATGATGCAATCGATCGAGAACAGCTATGGCAGATTATGCACGAATACGGATTCCCGGATAAACTGATACGATTGATCAAGGCGACAATGGATCGAGTGATGTGCGTAGTTCAAGTATCAGGGACACTCTCGAGTCCCTTCGAATCTCGCAGAGGGCTACGGCAAGGTGATGGTCTTTCGTGCTTGCTGTTCAAAATTGCTTTAGAGGGTGTAATAAGAAGAGCGGGAATAAACACTAGTGGGACGATTTTCAAGAAATCCGTTCAGCTGCTTGGTTTTGCCGATGATATTGATATTATTGCTCGAAAATTTGAGACGATGGCGGAAACGTACATCCGACTAAAGAGTGAAGCCAGGCGAATCGGATTAGTCATTAACACTCCCACTGCCATGCCTCCCAAACAGTGGGAACGGTAATTTCAACTTGATGTAACTTAGCCGTTTTTCATCCGATTTGCAAAATTTTTAAAGCTATGAATTTTCCCAGCCTTCTAGATGAATATAAAATTTTCAAACTATGGATTTGACCAAAGTTCTATTTTTGAGTACTCAAAAACTCGGAGCAAGTACCTTAAAAAATGCTGTTTTTTGGAGCCTTTCCGAATGTATAGTAGTTTCCACGCATATTTTAATGTTGAATTGCCCATATTAATAAAGCAAAATTATTGCAAAGAAATATATGGAGATACTCAATATTTAAGACTATAAAATCTTCACAAAATTACGTATAATACAGAAATTTTGTATATTTAGTTTGAACTTTGTATTCATCGCTACAACCCCTGTGTTTTATTGCTTGAAAACAATCACGTGCACATGAGAAAGCTTTTTCCAAACGATTGTAAAAAGTGTGAATCTTAGAAACTACAAAATTTTCATAAAATCACGTATAATACAGAAAATGAGTGTTTTCAGTTTGAACTTTACGTTCATCGCGACAATCCCCATGTTATATTGCTTGAAAACAACCACGTGTACACAAAAATACATTTACAGATAAATGGGGAGAAGTGTGAATCATAAAAACTACAAAATCTTCACAAAATTACGTATAATACAGAAAACTTGTATATTCGGTTTGAACTTTAAAAAATCGCGACAACCCCTGTGTTTTATTGTTCGATCACATGCACATGAGAAAGTATTTTCCAAAAGATTGTAAAAAGTGTGAATCTTAGAAACTACAAAATTTTCATGAAATCACGTATAATACAGGAAATAAGTATTTACAGTTTGAACTTTACGTTGATCGCGACAATCCCCATGTTATATTGCTTGAAAACAATCACGTGTACATAAGAATACATTTACAGATAAATGGGGACAAGTGTGAATCATAAAAACTACAAAATCTTCACAAAATTACGTATAATACAGAAAATTTGTATATTCGGTTTGAACTTTGTATTCGGCGCGACATCCCCTGTGTTTTATTGCTTGAAAATAATCACGTGCACATGAGAAAGCTTTTTCCAAACGATTGTAAAATGTGTGAATCTTAGAACCTACAAAATTTTCATAAAATCACATATAATACAGGAAATGAATATTTTCAGTTTGAACTCTACGTTCATCGCGACAATCCCATGTTATATTGCTTGAAAACAATCACGTGTACATAAGAATACATTTACAGATAAATGGGGACAAGTGTGAATCATAAAAACTACAAAATCTTCACAAAATCACGTATAATACAGGAAATTTGTATTTTCAGTTTGAACTTCACGTTTATCGCGACAACCCTTGTGTTTATTGCTTGAAAACAATCACCTGTACATAGGAATACTTTTCAAAGCGAAAGTGAGAAGTGTGAATCGTAAAAATATAAAATCTTCACAAAATTATGTATAATACAGAAAATAAGTGTATTCGGTTTGAACTTTACATTTGTCGTAACAACCCCTGTGTTTTATTGCTTGAGAACAATCGCATGTGCATAAGAATACTTTTTCAAAACAATTGTGAAATGTGTTAATCTTAGGAACTGAAAAATAACACAAAATTACGTGAAATACTGGAAATTTGTATTTTCTGTTTCACACTTCACGTCCGTCGCAACAATCCATGTCTCTCATTGCTTCTAAACAATTACATACATACATAAGAATACATTTCCACAGCGATAGGGAGAAGTATGAATCATAAAAACTGCACAGTTCTCACAATTTTACGTATAATACAGGAAGTTTGTATTTGTGGTTGGAACTCAACATTCATCGCGACAACCCCTGTGTATTATTTTTTTAAACAATCACATACGCAAAATCTTCAAAAAATTACGTGCAATACAGGGAATTTTATTTCTCGATTTTAACTACACGTTCGTCGCGACAGCCCCTGTGTTTGATTGCTTGAAAACAATCACGTGTACATAAGAATACTTTTTCAGAGTGATTGTAAGAAGTTTGAATTTAGGAAACTACAAAATCTTCACAAAATTACGTATAATACAGGAAGTTTTTATTTGCGGTTCGAACTCAGCATTCATCGCGATTACCACTGTCTTTATTTTTTGAAAACAATCACAAGAACATGAGAACAACATTCCTAAACAATTGAAAGAATTTTGATTCCTATAAACCACAAAACATTCACAAAGTTGCGAATAATACAGGGATTTTTTTTTTTCAGTTTGAACTTCACATTCATCGTAACAACCCCTGGAGTTTATTGTTTGAAGACAATCAAGAGTGCATGAGAATACTTCCCAGATTAATTTTGAGAAGTTTGTAAACTTTTAATGTATAATCTTTACGATATTACGTACAGTGGCGGTTCCTTAACCTCAAACCCACCTGTTCATTATATATACATTTTTGAATTTCATGGGCATTAGTAGAACATTACATATGTTACTGTTTTGATATATTTTCATATTGATTATAATCGCAAATTCTTTAAAATTTACGAAACACTATTGAGTACGTATAACGCAAGATAAATTTTAAGTTCGAGCTCAGCATTGATCGTGACAACCTTATTGCTTTTTGCTTGAAAATAATCAAGTACATAAGAATACATTTTCAGAATGATTGTGAGAACTATTAGAACTACAATATCTTCACAAAATTCCGTAAAATACAGTTTTTTTTTTATTTTTGGTGAAAACACAACGTTCGTAGCAGCATCCTCTTTGTATAATTATTTTGAAATAATCAAGAGTACATGAGAATAACTTTCCAGCATAATCTATATTTGTCTACTTATTAATTTCTTGTTTCGAATTGTGTATGTTCTTACTGTTGGATGATATATAGGAGGTTGATATGCACATTCAACATCTTGCAGATCTTTTTTCAATTGTGCAATTTATTTCACGCATCTAACCTGAAGGGTTTCTGTGTTATTACTAATTTAGCGAAAATTATATAGTTTTTTCATGCAATTGTAAGTGTAATTTATTGTGATCTATTGAATATAGCGGTTTACCTGACGCTTGTTGAGTGTTAACATATCTTTTTATTATCCGATTTTTATAAAGATTTCTAGGATTTTAAAACACCATTATGGTAAAAAAAACCTCGTTTGTAAACGCTGTTAGACCAGGTTAGAGGAATTATTGGATAAAGTCTGGGAGGAGTCCCTCGAGAAATTTGTGAAGAAATCTTTTGAGGAATTCCTAGAAGAAATCCTAGATAAATTTCTGGAGGGTTCCTTGGACTAATTTCTTTAAAAAAAAAACCTGGCGGAATTCTGGGAGGAATCCCTAGAAAAGTTTTCGAAGAAATCTCTTGAGGAATTCCTAGACAAAGTCTTGGAGAAATTACTGAAGGAACCTCAGAAGAAATTCTTGAAGTAATCCGTGAAGGAACTGGAGGAATCCCTGAAGCAATTCCTGAATATCTCTAGAGAGAATCCTGAAGGAATGCCTGGGGCAACTTTTAAATGAATTCCTGGAGGAATTCTTGAATGAGACCCAGCAGCAATGCCTGGATAAACCTGGTGGAACTCTTGGAGCAACTCCTGGTGAAATCTCCAGAGGAATTCTGGAAGGAATTTCTGGAGGAATTTCTAGAAAAATCCCTTGAGGAATTCCAGAAGGATTTCCTGGAAGAATTCTTGGAGGAATTTCTGGAGGATTTCCTGGCTGAATCTTAGAAGGATTTCCTGGAGAAATTTTCGAAGAATTTCCTGGAAGAATCTCTGGAAAAATCCCTGCAGAAATTCGTGGAGAAATCTGAAGGATGTGCAGGAGCATTTCCTGGAAGAATTCCTGTAGAAATTCCTGGAGTTATTCCCGGAGGAGTTCCTGGAGAAATTCCTTGATAAAATCTTGAAGGAATGCCTGGATGAATTCCTAGAAGTATTCCTTTGAGAAGTGCTGGAGGAATCCCTGAAGGAATTCCTGAATGAATCTCTAGAGGAGTTCTTGAAAAATTTACTGGATTGATTTTTGGAGATATCCCTAAAGAAATTCTACCGGGAGACTTTTTCGGCTTTCAGTCTTTCGAGCGGTCAGAACTGCTTTAGTTCTGACCGCTCTAAAGACTGAAAGCCGAAAAAGTTTCCCGGTACGAACTCCCAGCAGTCGAAAGCATCCAAGTTAAAGGAATTCTGTGAAATTTCATTTTCTGAAAAAAAAAAACCTTGAGAAATTCCTGGGGGATTTTCTAGAGGAATTTCTGAAGGGATTCCTGGAAAAATTTTCGAAGGAATTACTGAACTAATGCCTAGGGGAATCCTTTGAGAAATTTGTGAGAAATCCCAGGAGGAATTCCTGAAGCAACTCATAGAGGAATCTCAAGAGGAATTCCTGAAAGTATCCCTGGAAAAATCCTGGAAGGATTTCTGAAGAAATCTCTAGAAGATTCTTAGAGAAATTTCTGGAGGATTTCCTGGATAAATCTTTGAAGTATTTCCTGGAGGAATTTTTAAGGATTTCTTCAGAAACGCCCTGGAGAAATTCATGGAGAAATCACAAGAGGAATCATTGAAACAATCTTTGGAGTTATTCCTGGAGAAATGCCTGAAGGAATTCCTAAAAAAATCCTGAAGGTATTCCTGGAGAATTTTCTGGAGAAATTGCTGACTTAATTTTTAAAGAATGTCCAGGAGCAATTTTTGTATCAACTCCTGAAATTCCTGGACTAAATCCTAGAGGAATTCCTGGAGATATTTCTGTGAGAATTTCTGGAGGACTTCTCGTGCGGTTCCTTTGAAAATTTTAGTATCTACGGATTTCCTCAAAAATTCCCCTAGGAATTTGTTCACGGATTGATTCAAAAAATTTTCAAATGATCCATTTGAAAATTATCTTCAAGGATTTTTTGAAAATTTCTCAAGAGATCTCCAGAAATTTCTTAAAGAATTCTTTTAGGAATCCTTGCATGGATTCCATGTATTTCTTCGGAAGTGCCTCGCAAATTTTTTTGACGGATTCCTTTCGAAAATCTTCCATATTTTATTTTTGATTCCTCCAGAAAGGCTTTAAGAAGTTTTCCAAGGATTTCTTAAGAAATTAGTCTAGATTCCTCCAAAAATTTCCCAAAGCATCCTTTCTGATTGGATGGTCATGGATTCTGGTAGAGTCTCCACCAAGCTTTTTTTATGAAAATATTCCAGCGATTCTGTTGAGAATTTCTTTCAGAGATTCATTCAGAACTTCCGCAGTATTTTATAAGTATACTCTGGATTCTCTCAGCAGTTTCTTCTTATATTTTTCGAGGATTATTCAAGAAAATCTTCCATAGGATGCATAACAAATTACTCTAAGAATTTATGCAGCAATATCTCTAGCAATACCCTCCAAAAATAACCCTATATATTCATTCAAAACTTTTTTCATCTATTCCCTTAGACATCCTAGAAGATTACCTGGAGGAATCTCTAGAAGAATTCTTGAAACAATCATTGGATGAATTTTTGGAGGAATCTCTAGAGGAACTCTGGGAGATTTTTTTGTAAAATTTGTAAAAATCTTGAAAAGTTCATGGAGGAATTTCTAGCGGAATTCCTGTAGGAATTGATGAAGAAATCCTCAAGGGAATTTTTGAAAAATCCCTGGGGAAATCCTTGGAGAAATTCGTGCAGAAATCCTCGTAGAATTTCCTGGATGAATTCTCATTGCAGAATTCCTGAGGGAATCGCTGCAGCAATTGCTGGAGGAAAATCTGGAAGAATTCCTGAAGGAATCCCTGGAAAAATTCCAAAGGGTATTCCTAGAGATAATCTTGGAAGAATTTTTGAAGGAATCCCTGATGGATTTATGGAGGAATTTCTAGATCAATTCCTGGTTAATTTTCTGGAGGAATCAATAAAGAAATTTCTTAGGTAACTTCTAGGAGACCCTATAGAAATTCCTGGATGAAATCCTATCCTTGAAGAATGCCTGCATGAAATTCCTCCAGGAATCCTGGAAAAATTTCTTCATGAATCCAAGTTGGAATCCCTGGAAAATCCCTAAATAAATTCCTGGAAGAATGCCGAGGAGAATTCGTAGTGGAATTCTTGGAGGAACCCTTGAATAAATTCCTGGAGAAATCTTTGGAGGAATTCCTGTAGGAATATCTGGAAAAACCCTTGGAGGAATCCCTTGAAGAATTCCTGGAAAAAATCCTATAGGAATTCATAGGGAAATTCCTGGTGGAATTCTATAGCAGTTCCTGAAGAAATCCCTAGAGGAATTCCTGAAGAATCCCAAGGAATTCCCAAGGGAATCCCTAAACAGTTCCATCACACCAGGTCCGAGGAATAACTTAGGAAATCTCAGTAAAGTTTTCTCAGCAATTCATGAAACAACTTCTGTAGGAATGCCTAGAAAAAAATATGAAGGAATCCTTGTTTCCAGTGCTCTGTAAATTTATTCCTATGTACACGTGATTGCTTTGAAACAATATAACACAAGGATTGTCACGATGAATGTAAAGTTCGATCCGAATATACAAAATATCTGTATTATACCTAATTTTGTGAAGATTTTGTAGTTATGATGGTTCACACTTGTCACAAATGCTTTGAAAAAGTTTTCCTATGTGCACGTGATTGTTTTCAAGCAATAAAACACAGGTTTTGTCGCGATGAATATAAAGTTCAAACCGAATATACATTTTTTTGTATTATACGTAGTTTTGTGAAGATTGTGTAGTTTTTATGATTCACATTTGTCTCCATTTATCTGTGAATGTATTCATATGTACACGTGATTGTTTTCAAGCAATATAACATGGGATTGTCGCTATAAATGTAAAGTTCAAACTGAAAATATTAATTTCCTGTATTATACGTGATTTTATGAAAATTTTGTAGTTTCTAAGATTCACACTTTTCACAATCGTTTGGAAAAAGCTTTCTCATGTGCACATGATTGTTTTCAAGCAATAAACACAAGGGTTGTCGCGATGGACGTGAAGTTCAAACTGAAAATACAAATTTCCTGTATTATACGTGATTTTGTGAAAATTTTGTAGTTCCTGAGATACACACTTTTCACAATCGTTTGGAAAAAGTTTTCTCATGTGCACGTGATTGTTTTCAAGCAATAAAACACAGGGGTTGTCGCGATGAATACAAAGTTCAAACTAAATATACAAATTTTCTGTATTATACGTAATTTTGTGAAGATTTTATAGTCTTAAATATTGAGTATCTCCATATATTTCTTTGCAATAATTTTGCTTCATTAATATGGGCAATTCAACATTAAAATATGCGTGGAAACTACTTTACATTCGGAATGGCTCCAGAAAAACAGCATTTTTTAAGGTACTTGCTCCGAGTTTTTGAGTACTCAAAAATAGAACTTTGGTCAAATCCATAGTTTGAAAATTTTATATTCATCTAGAAGGCTGGGAAAATTCATAGCTTTAAAAATTTTGCAAATCGGATGAAAAACGGCGGAGATATTAGCAGTTGAAAAATACCGTTCCCACTGTTTTGAGGCATGGCAGTTGGTGTAAGTGATTTATAGCATGGCAGTGGGAGTGTTAATGTGTCGAAGACAAAGTACATGATGGCAAAGGGCTCCAGGGAGGAATCACCGCGCCCGCCACCCCGAATTCATATCGACGGTGATGAAATCGAGGCGGTTGAAGAATTCGTGTACTTGGGCTCACTGGTGACCGCCGACATCGACACCAGCAGAGAAACTCAGAGGCGCATTGTGGCAGGAAATCGTGCTTACTTTGGACTCCGCAGAACTCTACGATCGGATGAAGTTCGCCGTAACACGAAGTTAACCATCTACAAAACGCTGATTAGACCGGTCGTCCTCTATGGGCACGAAACATGGACCCTACGTGCAGAGGAGCAACGCGCCCTTGGAGTTTTCGAACGGAAGGTGTTGCGTACCATCTACGGCGGAGTGCAGATGGAAGACGGGACTTGGAGAAGGCGAATGAACCACGAGCTGCATCAGCTGCTGAGGGAACCAACCATCGTCCATACCGCGAAAATCGGGAGGCTACGGTGGGCGGGTCACGTCATCAGGATGCCGGATAGCAACCCGACTAAAATGGTTCTCGAGAGTTATCCGACCGGTACAAGAAGACGTGGAGCGCAGCGAGCTAGGTGGGTCGACCAAGTGGAGGACGATCTGCGGACCCTACGCAGTGCGGAACTGGAGACAAACAGCCATGGACCGAGTGGAATGGAGGCGGCTACTATGTACAGCAGAGGCCACCCCGGCCTTAGCCTGACCGGTAAGGTAAGTATGATCATTACTGGCTTTGTCCGTCCTGTACAGCCTTAATCAAAGGTGTGCGTTTCAGGAACACCGTGCATGCTGTGTAGGAAATCGGCCAGAGTCAAGCACTTAATACTGACATGCTAGCTTGTGTACCCCAAAACATCCAAACGCGTGGGCTTCGATCCACATACCACTAGAGGTCGAAGATTATTCAGCACAACTGAAGAGTCAATCCCAAAGCAGCAGCTTCTCTCTTACTAGGAACTGGAAGCCCATCAAATGTGATTGCTACAGTCCCTCCAGCGCAACCCAAATAGGGTGCCTGTACCAATTATGGCACTACCTAAGGAAAACTATTTGTACAAAAATAACGAGAAGACCAACGAATGTCACCAATATGTTAAAAGATAGTTTAGTTTCCATACTTTACAGGAAAAATATAAAAACGGAGCCAAAACTACTTTTAGTATTTATTACAGCGTGTGCCAATGATAGGAACTCTGTACCAGTTATGGCTACATTTTTTTAACTTCGGTTCCTTTTCGCACTATTTGCATGCATTTCTTATGGGATTAGCCATAATTGGAACACTATGACGAAAAAGGGTGCAAGGAAGCCGAAATTTTAAGGAAAATGATTTATTTCTACCATAATTTGAGCAAAATGTGGACTTTAAATGAGTGTAACCATCTTTTGTGAACGTGATCTGTTGTTCACTTTTTTTATTGTTGATATACAGGGTGTTTGTTTCCGGACTTTAAATAATTTGAGGGCAGATAGGTCTTAATGAGATATGAAAAAGTGCCTCAGGAACATGGGGTCGCAAATCACTGCTAAGTGAGTTATTCAAAATTCTATGAATTTTAACATGCAAAACTTCAAAAAATTGTATCTCGCATATCTTTGATCAAAATCTCAATCTTTTTGCATGAATTGAAAGCCTGAACCATTGTGCTGTTATGCTTCTTGGACAAAAACTCAATCTAAAGTGATTAACATGCTTAAATTTTGGAAAGTTTGCGGCAAAAGCCGAAAAAAATGCTCTTTTTTTAGGTATTTTTGTTGTTATTTAATGAAAACACGTAGTAAAGTAGAAAAGTGATATTCTACAAAAGATTGTTTATGCTGTTTTCTACCAAACTCTCTTTGGGACCAACATTGAATTTTTTGTAGTTTGGCCACAATAATTAATTCAAAGTTAGGTAAGAAACTCATCGAATTGCGAAAAACATCGCCCCGATTTCATTCAACCGTGCTTTGGCAGCACTTCCCGTTCGTGTGCTTGCTGTTTACTCTCCCAACAGCAGGCAAGAGAAACTATTGCAACGCACATGAATAGCCAAACATTGCCACACAACCAACCAACTCGTCCTGATTGGTGTTATGTTTGGTCGTGCATAACAAACATTGCACCAATCTGGGCGAGTTGGTCGTTCGGGTGGAGAGCCGGAGAAGTTTGTAGCCACGACCATGCCTCTGTTATTGTTGATGTGGGGAATGCGCACAGTTTAAAGCAGCGCATCGAATTTCCGCTATGGCGGAAAGCAATGCGGAGGTTGCGAACGAGAGGACGCGCGCAAGATTTTTAAAACATTGATATGCTAGTAGCGATACTAATGTTGGTCGCCGAGAGCAAGACGAGCTGCGTGGTGTTTAAATTCCTTTGCCGAGTTGGGTTTCCTTGCACTCGCAGTCAAACTGCGGTGCTATTCAGATGGGGTGGGGTTATGCTGACGAAGTCAGATATTATTTTATTGATTTTAAATAAGTAATTCAATAAATAATGCCATAATTAATTACAACATTAATGTATGCTAATTTGCTAAATAAGCTGTGATTAATCTTTTTTCTGGCATTACGTGCCATCGGGTACACAGTCTGTTCTGTACTATTTAAGGTATGAATGGGTGATATTAAGGTGGATTATTGCGGGAAGTTGGGGTTTTTAAATGAATGTTTGAGAACTTTAGAAGATATTGGGAGCATTGTGAGGGAAGTTGAGTCCTTTAAATAAGTGTTCGGTAGTTTTAGGTGATATTGGGGAGAATTCTGAGTGAAGTCGGTTCCTCCCAATAAGTGTTCGGTAGTTTTAGGTGATATTGGGGGGCATTCTCAGGAAAGTTGGGTCCTCCCAATAAGTGTTCGGTAATTTTAGGTGATATTGGGGAGCATTCTGCGGGAAGTCGGTTCCTCCCAATAAGTGTTCGGTAATTTAGGTGATATTGGGAGCATTGTGAGGGAAGTTGAGTCCTTTAAATAAGTGTTCGGTAGTTTTAGGTGATATTGGGGAGCATTCTGAGTGAAGTCGGTTCCTCCCAATAAGTGTTCGGTAATTTTAGGTGATATTGGGGAGCATTCTGAGGCAAGTCGGTTCCTCCCAATAAGTGTTCGGTAGTTTTAGGTGATATTGGGGGGCATTCTCAGGAAAGTTGGGTCCTTTAAATAAGTGTTCGGTAATTTCAGGTGATATTGGGGAGCATTCTGAGGGAAGTCGGTTCCTCCCAATAAGTGTTCGGTAATTTCAGGTGATATTGGGGAGCACTCTGAGAGAGGTCGGTTCCTCCCAATAAGTGTTCGGTAATTTTAGGTGATATTGGGGGGCATTCTCAGGAAAGTTGGGTCCTCCCAATAAGTGTTCGGTAATTTCAGGTGATATTGGGGAGCATTCTGAGGGAAGTCGGTTCCTCCCAATAAGTGTTCGGTAATTTCAGGTGATATTGGGGAGCACTCTGAGAGAAGTCGGTTCCTCCCAATAAGTGTTCGGTAATTTTAGGTGATATTGGGGGGCATTCTCAGGAAAGTTGGGTCCTCCCAATAAGTGTTCGGTAATTTTAGGTGATATTGGGGGGCATTCTTAGGGAAGTTAGGTCCTCCCAATAAGTGTTCGGTAATTTTAGGTGATATTGGGGAGCATTCTGCGGGAAGTCGGTTCCTCCCAATAAGTGTTCGGTAATTTAGGTGATATCGGGGGGCATTCTCAGGAAAGTTGGGTCCTTTAAATAAGTGTTCGGCAATTTCAGGTGATATTGATAAGCACTCTGAGAGAAGTCGGTTCCTCCCAATAAGTGTTCGGTAATTTTAGGTGATATTTGGGGGCATTCTCAGGAAAGTTGGGTCCTTTAAATAAGTGTTCGGTAATTTTAGGTGATATTGGGGGGCATTCTGAGGGAAGTCGGTTTCTCCCAATAAGTGTTCGGAAATTTCAGGTGATAATGGGAAGCACTCTGAGAGAAGTCGGTTCCTCCCAATAAGTGTTCGGTAATTTTAGGTGATATTGGGGAGCATCCTGCGGGAAGTCGGTTCCTCCCAATAAGTGTTCGGTAATTTTAGGTGATATTGGGGGGACATTCTTAGGGAAGTTAGGTCCTCCCAATAAGTGCTCGGTAATTCTAGGTGATATTAGGGGGCATTTTAGGGAAGTTGGGTCCTCCCAATAAGTGTTCGGTAATTTTTAGTGATAATGGGGGGACATTCTGAGGGAAGTCGGTTCCTCCCAATAAGTGTTCGGTAATTTCAGGTGATATTGGGGAGCACTCTGAGAGAAGTCGGTTCGTCCCAATAAGTGTTCGGTAATTTCAGGTGATATTGGGGAGCATTCTGAGGGAAGTCGGTTCCTCCCAATAAGTGTTCGGTAATTTTAGGTGATATTGGGGGGCATTCTGAGGGAAGTCGGTTCCTCCCAATAAGTGTTCGGTAATTTCAGGTGATATTGGGGAGCACTCTGAGAGAAGTCGGTTCCTCCCAATAAGTGTTCGGTAATTTTAGGTGATATTGGGGAGCATCCTGTGGGAAGTCGGTTCCTCCCAATAAGTGTTCGGTAATTTAGGTGATATTGGGGGGCATTCTCAGGAAAGTTGGGTCCTTAAAATAAGTGTTCGGTAATTTTAGGTGATATTGGGGAGCATTCTCAGGAAAGTTGGGTCCTTTAAATAAGTGTTCGGTATTTTTTGGTGATATTGGGGGGCATTCTGAGGGAAGTCGGTTCCTCCCAATAAGTGTTCGGTAATTTCAGGTGATATTGGGGAGCATTCTGAGGGAAGTCGGTTCCTCCCAATAAGTTTTCGGTAATTCTAGGTGATATTAGGGGGTATCTTAGGGAAGTTGGGCCTCCCAATAAGTGTTCGGTAATTTTAGGTGATATTGGTGGACATTCTCAGAGAAGTTGGGTCCTCCCAATAAGTGTTCGGTAATTTTAAGTGATAATGGGTGGTCATTCTGAGGTAACTCGGTCCCTCCCAATAAGTGTTCGGTAATTTAGGTGATATTGGGGGGCATTCTGAGGGAAGTTTGGTCCTCCTAATAAATGTTCGGTAATTTTAAGTGATATTTGGGGACATTCTGAGTGAAGTCGGTTCCTCTCAATAAATGTTCGGTAATTTTAGGTGATATTGGGGGACATTCTGAGGGAAGTTGGGTCCTCCCAATAAGTGTTTGGTAATTTTAGTTGTTATTGGGAGGCATTCTGAGGAAAGTCGGTTCCTCCCAATATGTGTTCGCTAATAGATGGTGATATTGGAGGGCATTCTGGGGGAAGTCGGTTCCTCCCAAAAAGTGTTCGGTAATTGAAGATTATATTGGGGGACATTCTTAGGAAAGCCGGTTCCTCCCAATAAGTGTTCGGTAATTTTAGGTGTTATTGGGGGGCATTCTGAGGAAAGTTGGTTCCTCCCAATAAGTGTTCGGTAATTTAAGGTGATGTTGGGGATCATCCTTGGGAAGTTGGGTCTTCCCAATGAGTTTTTAAACATTTTAGATGATATTGGGGAGCATCCTGAGGGAAGTTGGGTCCTCCCAATAAGTGTTCGGTAATTGAGGGAAGTTGGTTCCCAGAAATTGCTTGAAAATTTTAGATGTTATTGAGGTTAATTCCTAGGGAAGTTGGGTTCTCCCGATAAGTGTTTCAGGTGGCATTGGAGGTAATTTTGGTTTGGTAATTTTGGGTGTAATTGGGGATCATTCTGAGGGAAGTTGGGTCCTCCCAATAAGTGTTCAGTATTTTTGGTGATATTGGGGGGCATTCTCAGGCAGAATACTCACCAATATCACAAACATTTCCAAAAACTCGTAGGTATTTCTCAAGATGCCTCCCAATTAGACGTGTGCGCCGAAGCAGTTTTCACCGGCGGCGGCGTTCATAGTAATTTGAGGCAGCGGCGGCGGCGACGCCGGCGTCACGCCGTTCACCCCGGCGGCGGCGGCGGCGGCGTAATCGGCGTGACCGTATTTTTTTTTTTTATAGTGAAATGCTAAAAACGTTAATACAGAATCATTTGTTTCCTGTACTTAAGTATACCTCCATGAGTCGATGTTCCTTGACTCGATATCGACTCATGGAGGAATTTTTTGTCATGCTGAAAAATAATTTCTGGGTTACTATGATGGTCCCCCCCCAAAAACTTCCAAAGGATTTTTGTTCCACTACTCGATATTTCCTTGAGTCGATGGTCCCTTCAATATCGACACTGTAATTTTTTTATATACGTATGTGAATCGGAGATTTCAATAGAAACTGTCCTTGCATGAATTATGCAATACATTTTTGAGAGAATCCTTGAGGACGATTACCAGGAAATTTATAAAGGATTCCTCTCGATAGAAATTCACAACGTCACACGTCTCTTCTCAGGATATTCTTTTATAAAACTCAGTTTAGTCCAGTGCTGTCCTGGTAAAATCCGTTTTTTTTTGGAGTTCTGTTAGGGTTCTTTACAGGAATTCCTCGAAGGATTCTTTCATGCGTTTCTTCAGGAATTCCTCCAGAAAATTCTCAATAGATTCTTCTGGAAGTTCCTCCAGGGTCCTGGAAGATCCTCAGATATTCCCCCACGGGTGGGATCGCAAACTTCTCTAGAGGTTCCTTCATGGATTCTTTCAGATTTTTTTTCCTCCAAAGAATTTTTTCAGGAGTTCTTTAAGAAATCACTACAGGATTTAATTCTTGACGTTTCTCCAGGAATATCTCAAGAATATCTCTTCTTGAAATTACTGCACAGCATTCACCAGTTTTCCATGATATTTCTTTTCGCGATCCCTTTATAAATACTTCAAAAGTTCTCCTAGAAAAATTGTTTCAGGGAGTATTATCCACTAGTACCATGCAGACATTGTGCAAGAAATTCGTTCAAGAATCCACAAGTGTGCCCAGGAGTTCTTCCAGAATTTGTTCCAAATCATCCTTTAATAATTCATTAGAGGATTTATTCAAGAATTCTTTTAGTACCCTTATCGCAATTTTTGCACGAATTCCCAATTAATTGTTTTCAAGGACTCCCTCAGAATCTTTTTCATGTTTTAATTCATAAATTCCTCAAGGATATTCTTTAAAAATGCCTTCAGCGATTTTATCAAAAACGAATTCTGGATTTTTTTCCTTATTTTTTTTTCAAAAATTTCCCATAAAATTCTTCTAGAAATTTCTCCAAATCCCTCTCAGGAGATTTTTTCTTACCCTGTTTAGAAAATTAAGCTAATGCATCCAATCAACTGAACTTTTGTGGTGAATCTCAGGAGCTCCCCCAAGGACTTTTCCAGGAGCTCCTCCAACGATTGTTTCAATGAAAATAAATCTCATCAGAAAATTTTTAAACATTTATATAGAAATTCTTTTAGATAGCCCTCCAAGAATAACTCCTACAAGTTTTATGTAATTTCATAAAATACTTCTGTAAACATCTGTGGAATAATATCTCAAAGAATTCCCGGAGGAATCTTCAAAGGAATCCCAGGAAATATTTGTGAAAGAACCGCAGGAAGCATTCAAAAAATAAATCTTCTAGGCATTTCTTCGGTAACCTCTGGCGATATTGTCCAAGGAATTCCTTGGAAGAAAATCATGGAAAAATGTTTGAGGTAATCTCTCACTGACATTCTTGAAAAATTCTTAAACTACTGAAGGAGTCTTAAGTGATCTTTCAGATGGAATTCTTAAGTAGGCTTTAAATGGAATCCATGAAGGAATTTCTGAAAGAATCCTTGGAGGAATTTTTGAATTAATTGTTTAACTAGTTCCTGAAGATTATGTGAAAGAATCCCAAGGAATTTTCTGAAATAATTGTAGAGAGTTTCTAAAGAAATTTCTGGAATTTTTCCCTCAGAAACCCTTGGTGGAATTCCTACAAGGATTTATAAATAAATATTTAGAAAAATTCCAAGACAAAACTTTTAACAAAATTCATGGAGGATGTTCGGAAAGAATTCCCGAATAAATTTATGAACATAGTTTTCAAAGATTTCCTGAAAGAATGGTTCTGAAATTTCTGAAGATTGTACGGAATATATGCCTTCAAGAACGTCATCCGCAAATCGCCATGAAAATCTCCCAAGGGACACACAAAGAATATATAGAAGGATGTGTTGGTGAACCTAATTAGATCACCGCCAAGAATTTTGTTGATAATTCGTTATGGTTTACGAAAGAGATATGCTTAGTATTGATAAGTGAGGATCTTCAAAGTATTGCTGTAAGAAATCACTAAAGTAAATCACATAAAAATGTTACAGAAGATATACAAGAAGAACTTCAGAAAAACACACCTAATATGCAGAAGCTATCCCAGATCATCTTCCGTCGTCTGTCACCTAAAACAAATGAGTTCGTGGGAAGTTATCAAGCCGGCTTCATCGACGGCCGGTCGACAACGGACCAGATCTTTACCGTACGGCAAATCCTCCAGAAATGCCGTGAATACCAGGTCCCAACGCATCACCTGTTCATCGACTTCAAAGCGGCATACGATAGTATCGACCGCGCAGAGCTATGGAGAATCATGGACGAAAACGGCTTTCCTGGGAAGCTGACCAGACTGATTAAAGCAACGATGGACGGTGTGCAAAACTGCGTAAGGGTTTCGGGTGAACTATCCAGTTCATTCGTATCTCGCCGGGGACTGCGACAAGGTGATGGACTCTCATGCTTACTCTTCAACATCGCTCTGGAAGGTGTGATACGACGAGCCGGGCTCAATAGCCGGGGAACGATTTTCACAAAATCCGTCAATTTGTGTGCTTTGCGGACGACATGAACATTATCGCTAGAACATTTGGAACGGTGGCAGAACTGTACACCCGCCTGAAACGCGAAGCAGCAAAGGTCGGACTGGTGGTGAATGCCTCAAAAACAAAGTACATGCTGGTAGGCGGAACCGAAAACGACCGGATCCGTCTGGGTAGTAATGTTACGATAGACGGGGATACTTTCGAGTTGGTGGAGGAATTCGTCTACCTCGGATCCTTACTGACGGCTGACAACAACGTGAGCCGAGAAATTCGGAGGCGCATCATCAGCGGAAGTCGGGCCTACTACGGGCTCCAGAAGAAACTGCGGTCGAAAAAGATTCACCCACGCACCAAATGCACCATGTACAAAACGCTAATAAGACCGGTGATCCTCTACGGGCACGAGACATGGACCATGCTCGAGGAGGACCTACAAGCACTCAGAGTTTTCGAGCGACGCGTGCTAAGAACGATCTTCGGCGGTGTGCAGGAGAACGGTGTGTGGCGGAGAAGGATGAACCACGAGCTCGCTGCACTTTACGGCGAACCCAGCATCCAGAAGGTGGCCAAAGCCGGAAGGATACGTTGAGCAGGGCATGTTGCAAGAATGCCGGACAATAACCCTGCAAAGCTGGTGTTTGCAACGGATCCGGTTGGCACAAAAAGGCGTGGAGCGCAGAGAGCACGATGGGCGGACCAAGTGGAGCGTGACTTGGCGAGCATTGGGCGCGACCGAGGATGGAGAGCGGCAGCCACAAACCGAGTATTGTGGCGTACTATTGTTGATTATGTCTTATCTTAATGATGTTGAACAAATAAATGTATGTATGTATGTATGTATGCAGAACAAAAAACAATAGAAACTGTTTAAAAATTGCTATCAGGTTTGAATAGGTGGTTCGTAAAGTGTTGGCGAGAAATTAATCTTTGTTGTTTTCTCAATTTAACTGGCGGCGGCGGCGTGGAAAAATCGTCGGCGACGGCGGCGCACACGTCTACTCCCAATATCCCCCAAATTTCCCATCTCTTATATGAAGGACTTTGATTTCCTCAGAATTCCCTTCAATATCACCTGAAATTGATAATTGAATTTTGTTGGTTTTTCTTGGTTAACTTATTACTTGTCGAAGAAGAGGAGAGTTACGAAAGTAATGAAAGAAACAGTTCTTTATGGATCAAAAGGTCTCTATAATAAAGAAATAATAATAATAATAAGGTTTTAGCTAATAAAAAGAGGAAAAAAAAACGGTGGATACAATCGCAAGTGTGCGACTAGAGGAATTGAATAGAAGTAGAAAACTTACAGAGGGCCATTTTTGAACAGCACAGTCGCAACGACGACCTCTTTGCCTAAGGTCCTGGTTTTAAACGGCTCGGCTCGGTACTAATAGTTCGATGAAAACTACTAGTCCTAGACAGCCTTCTATTCAATGGCTCTCGCCGCACACTTGCGATTCTATCCACCGTTTCTTTTATTATTCTCGTTACTTCCTTCTTCTTGAAGTAGTATAAAGTTCACCAAGATAAGCCAATAAAATACAATTATCCTAAAGTCATGCGGTGATTAAACCTAAGAAGTATTGACCTCAAATTCTCAAAAATTAATTGGGAGTACCCAGAATGCCACACAATATCACTTAAAATTACCGAACACTTATTGGAAGGACCAAACTTCCCTCAGAATTCCCTCCAGTATCACCTAAAATTTTCAAACACTCATTGGGAGGACCAGAATTCCCTCAGGATGACCCCTAATATCACCTAAAATAACGGAACACTTATTGAGAGGACATAACTTCCCTCAGAATGTCCTCCAATATCACCTAAAATTACCTAACGCTTATTGGGAGGAATCGACTTCCCTCAGAATGCCCCCCAATATCACCTAGAATTACCAAACACTTATTGGAAGGACCCAACTTCCCTCAGAATGCCCCCCAATATCACCTAAAATCACCAAACACTTATTGGGAGGACCCAGCTTCCCTTAGAATGTCCCCCAATATCACCTAAAATTACCGAACGCTTATTAGGAGGAACCGACTTCCCTCAGAATGCCCCCCAATATCACCTAAAATCACCAAACACTTATTGGGAGGACCCAGCTTCCCTTAGAATGTCCCCCAATATCACCTAAAATTACCGATCACTTACGGGGAGGACCCAACTGCTCTCATGATTCTCCTTAATATCACCTAAATTACCGCACACTTATTGGGAGGACCCAACATTCTTCAGAATACTCCCCAAAATCACCTAAAATTATCGAACATTTATTGGAAGGACCCAACTTCCCTTAAAATGCTCCCCAATATCACCTAAAATTATCGAACACTTATTGGGAGGAACCGACTTTCCTCAGAATGCCCCCCAATAACATCTAAAGTTTTCAAACACTCTTTGGGGGGACCCAACTTCATATTGATAATGACAAGAAAAATGGTAGAAATAGTCGATTCTATCATTTTCCAGGATGCTTTCAATGAATGGCTGTGTATGTGTAGACAGACTAGACTAGACTAGACTCATTGGGGGGACCCAACTTCCCTCAGAATGCTCCCAATATCACCTAAAATTACCGAACTTATTGGGAGGAACCGACTTCCCTCAGAATGCCTCCCAATATCACCTAAAATTACCGAACACTTATAGGTAGGAACCGACTTCCCTCAGAATGCCTCCCAATATCACCTAAAATTACCGAACACTTATTGGGAGGACCCAACTTCCCTCAGGATGCTCCTTTATATCACCTAAAATTACCGACCACTTATTGGGAGGACCCAGCTTCCTCAAGAATGTCCCCTACTATCACCTAAAATTACCGAACACTTATTGGGAGGACCCAACTTCCCTCAGAATGTCCCCCAATATCACTTAAAATTACCTAATACTTATTGGGAGGAACCGACTTCCCTCAGAATGCTCCCCAATATCACCTAAAATAACCGAACACTTATTGGGAGGCACCAATTTCCTTCAGAATGCCTCCCAATAACACCTAAAATAACCGAACACTTATTGGGAGGAACCGACTTCCTTCAGAATGCATCCCAATAACACCTAAAATTACCGAACACTTATTGGGAAGAACCGACTTCCCTCAGAATGCCCCCAATAACACCTAAAATTACCGAACACTTATTGGGAGGACCCAACTTCCCTCAGGATGCTCCTTTATATCACTTAAAATTACCGACCACTTATTGGGAGGACCCAGCTTCCTCAAGAATGTCCCCCAATATCACCTAAAATTACCGAACACTTATTGGGAGGACCCAACTTCCCTCAGAATGTCCTACAATATCACCTAAAATTACCTAATACTTATTGGGACGAACCGACTTCCCTCAGAATGCCCCCCAATATCACCTAAAATTACCGAACACTTATTGGGAGGAACCGACTTCCCTCAGAATGCCCCCCAATATCACCTAAAATTACCGAACACTGGTTAAGGAGAGTTCGACTGTTACGATCTATAGAGCTACTTCGGCACTGCAGTCTTGGGGAATTAAAACGATAGTTTTAGATTTTTCCCAACGTTTCGACTCGTATTAGAGTCTTCTTCAGGGGATAAATCTGATTAATCGTTTTTTTTTTTTTTTGTCAACCCAAACGAAAAACGATTAATCAGATTTATCCCCTGAAGAAGACTCTAATACGAGTCGAAACGTTGGGAAAAATCTAAAACTATCGTTTTAATTTCTTCTGCAGTGCCGAAGTAGCTCTATATTACCGAACACTTATTGGGAGAACCCAACTTTACTGAGAATACCCCCCAATATCACCTAAATTACCGAACACTTATTGGGAGGAACCGACTTCACTCAGAATGCTCCCCAATATCACCTAAAATTACCGAACACTTATTGGGAGGAACCGACTTCCCTCAGAATGCTCCCCAATATCACCTGAAATTACCGAACACTTATTGGGAGGAACCGACTTCCCTCAGAATGCCCCCCAATATCACCTAAAATTACCGAACACTTATTGGGAGGAACCGACTTCCCTCAGAATGCTCCCCAATATCACCTGAAATTACCGAACACTTATTGGGACGAACCGACTTCCCTCAGAATGTCCCCCAATATCACCTAAAATTACCAAACACTTATTGGGAGGACCCAACTTTCCTGAGAATGCCCCCCAATATCACCTAAATTACCGAACACTTATTGGGAGGAACCGACTTCACTCAGAATGCCTCCCAATATCACCTAAAATTACCGAACACTTATTGGGAGGAACCGACTTCCCTCAGAATGCTCCCCAATATCACCTGAAATTACCGAACACTTATTGGGAGGAACCGACTTCCCTCAGAATGCTCCCCAATATCACCTAAAATTACCGAACACTTATTGGCAGGAACCAACTTCCCTCAGAATGCTCCCCAATATCACCTGAAATTACCGAACACTTATTGGCAGGAACCGACTTCCCTCAGAATGCTCCCCAATGTCACCTAAAATTACCGAACATTTATTGGGAGGAACCGACTTCCCTCAGAATGCCCCCCAATATCACCTAAAATTACCGAACACTTATTGGGAGAAACCGACTTTCCCCAGAATGCTCCCCAATATCACCTAAAATTACCGAACACTTATTGGGAGGAACCGACTTCCCTCAGAATGCCTCCCAATATCACCTAAAATAACCGAACACTTATTGGGAGGAACCGACTTCACACAGAATGCTCCCCAATATCACCTAAAATTACCGAACACTTATTGGGAGGAACCGACTTCCCTCAGAATGCCTCCCAATATCACCTAAAATAACCGAACACTTATTGGGAGGAACCGACTTCACACAGAATGCTCCCCAATATCACCTAAAATTACCGAACACTTTTTGTCAGGAACCGACTTCATTCAGAATGCCTCCCAATATCACCTAAAATTACCGAACACTTATTGGGAGGAACCGACTTCCCTCAGAATGCTCCCTAATATCACCTAAAATTACCGAACACTTATTGGCAGGAACCGACTTCACACAGAATGCTCCCCAATGTCACCTAACATTACCGAACACTTATTGTGAGGAACCGACTTCCCTCAGAATGCTCGCCAATATCACCTAAAATTACCGAACACTTATTGGCAGGAACCGACTTCACACAGAATGCCTCCCAATATTACCTAACATTACCGAACACTTATTGGAAGGAACCGACTTCCCTCAGAATGCCTCCCAATATCACCCATATAGCCGAGGCGGTAAACGCATGGGTATTCAGCATGATCATGCTGAGGGTGACGGGTTCGATTCCCGGTCGGTCCAGGATCTTTTCGTAAAGGAAATTTCCTTGACTTCCTTGGGCATAGAGTATCTTCGTGCCTGCCACACGATATACGCATGCAAATGGTCATTGGCAGAGGAAGCTCTCAGTTAATAACTGTGGAAGTGCTCATAGAACACTAAGCTGAGAAGCAGGCTTTGTCCCAGTGAGGACGTTACGCCAAAAAGAGGAGAGGAGGATCACCTAAAATTACCGAACACTTATTGGGAGGAACCGACTTCACACAGAATGCCTCCCAATATTACCTAACATTACCGAACACTTATTGGGAGGAACCGACTTCCCTCAGAATGCCTCCAAATATCACCTTAAATTACCGAACACTTATTGGGAGGGACCGACTTCCCTCGGAATGTCCTCCATTATCACTTAAAATTACCGAACACTTATTGGGAGGACCCACCTTTCCTAAAATGCCTCCTAATATCACCTAGAATTACCGAGCACTTATTGGGAGGACCTAACTTCCCTAAGAATGCCTCCCAATATCACCTAAAATTATCGAACACTTATTGGGAGGACCTAACTTCCCTAAGAATGCCCCCCAATATCACCTAAAATTACCGAACACTTATTGGGAGGAACCGACTTCTCTCAGAGTGCTCCCCAATATCACCTGAAATTACCGAACACTTATTGGGAGGAACCGACTTCCCTCAGAATGCCCCCCAATATCCCCTAAAATTATCGAACACTTATTGGGAGGATCCGACTTCCCTCAGACTGCTCCCCAATATCACCTAAAATTACCGAACACTTATTGGCAGGAACCGACTCCACACAGAATGCTCCCCAATATCACCTAAAATTACCGAACACTTATTGGGAGGAACCGACTTCCCTCAGAATGCCTCCCAATATCACCTAAAATAACCGAACACTTATTGGGAGGAACCGACTTCCCTCAGAATGTCCCCCCATTATCACTTAAAATTACCGAACACTTATTGGGAGGACCCAACTTTACTAAAATGCCCCCTAATATCACCTAAAATTACCGAACACTTATTGGGAGGACCCAACTTCCCTAAGAATGCTCCCCAATATCACCTAAAATTACCGAACACTTATTGGGAGGACCTAACTTCCCCCAATATCACCTAAAATTACCGAACACTTATTGGGAGGACCTAACTTCCCTAAGAATGCCCCCCAATATCCCTAAAATTACCGAACACTTATTGGGAGGAACCGACTTCCCTCAGAATGCTCCCCAATATCACCTGAAATTACCGAACACTTATTGGGAGGAACCGACTTCCCTCAGAATGCCCCCCAATATCACCTAAAGTTACCGAACACTTATTGGGAGGAAAACAAAGTACATGCTGGTAGGCGGAACCGAACACGACCGGATCCGTCTGGGTAGTAATGTTACGATAGACGGGGATACTTTCGAGGTGGTGGAGGAATTCGTCTACCTCGGATCCTTACTGACGGCTGACAACAACGTGAGCCGTGAAATTCGGAGGCGCATCATCAGCGGAAGTCGGGCCTACTACGGGCTCCAGAAGAAACTGCGGTCGAAAAAGATTCACCCACGCACCAAATGCACCATGTACAAAACGTTAATAAGACCGGTAATCCTCTACGGGCACGAGACATGGACCATGCTCGAGGAGGACCTACAAGCACTCGGAGTTTTCGAGCGACGCGTGCTAAGAACGATCTTCGGCGGTGTGCAGGAGAACGGTGTGTGGCGGAGAAGGATGAACCACGAGCTCGCTGCACTTTACGGCGAACCCAGCATCCAGAAGGTGGCCAAAGCCGGAAGGATACGGTGGGCAGGGCATGTTGCAAGAATGCCGGACAACAACCCTGCAAAGCTGGTGTTTGCAACGGATCCGGTTGGCACAAGAAGGCGTGGAGCGCAGAGAGCACGATGGGCGGACCAGGTGGAGCGTGACTTGGCGAGCATTGGGCGTGACCGAGGATGGAGAGCGGCAGCCACAAACCGAGTATTGTGGCGTACTATTGTTGATTATGTCTTGTCTTAATGATGTGGAACAAATAAAAGTATGTATGTTATTGGGAGGAACCGACTTCCCGCAGAATGCTCCCGAATATCACCTAAAATTACCGAACACTTATTGGGAGGACCTAACTTCCCTAAGAATGCCCCCCAATATCACCTAAAATTATCGAACACTTATTGGGAGGAACCGACTTCCCTCAGAATGCTCCCAAATATCACCTGAAATTACCGAACACTTATTGGGAGGAACCGACTTCCCTCAGAATGCCCCCCAATATCACCTAAAATTACCGAACACTTAATTAAAAGACCCAACTTTCCTGAGAATGCCCCCCGGTATCACCTAAATTACCGAACACTTATTGGGAGGAACCGACTTCACTCAGAATGCTCCCCAATATCACCTAAAACTACCGAACACTTATTTAAAGGACTCAACTTCCCTCACAATGCTCCCAATATCACCTAAATTACCGAACACTTATTGGGAGGAACCGACTTCCCGCAGAATGCTCCCCAATATCACCTAAAATTACCGAACACTTATTGGGAGGACCCAACTTTCCTGAGAATGCCCCCCAATATCACCTAAAACTACCGAACACTTATTGGGAGGAACCGACTTCACTCAGAATTCTCCCCAATATCACCTAAAACTACCGAACACTTATTTAAAGGACTCAACTTCCCTCACAATGCTCCCAATATCTTCTAAAGTTCTCAAACATTCATTTAAAAACCCCAACTTCCCGCAATAATCCACCTTAATATCACCCATTCATACCTTAAATAGTACAGAACAGACTGTGTACCCGATGGCACGTAATGCCAGAAAAAAGATTAATCACAGCTTATTTAGCAAATTAGCATACATTAATGTTGTAATTAATTATGGCATTATTTATTGAATTACTTATTTAAAATCAATAAAATAATATCTGACTTCGTCAGCATAACCCCACCCCATCTGAATAGCACCGCAGTTTGACTGCGAGTGCAAGGAAACCCAACTCGGCAAAGGAATTTAAACACCACGCAGCTCGTCTTGCTCTCGGCGACCAACATTAGTATCGCTACTAGCATATCAATGTTTTAAAAATCTTGCGCGCGTCCTCTCGTTCGCAACCTCCGCATTGCTTTCCGCCATAGCGGAAATTCGATGCGCTGCTTTAAACTGTGCGCATTCCCCACATCAACAATAACAGAGGCATGGTCGTGGCTACAAACTTCTCCGGCTCTCCACCCGAACGACCAACTCGCCCAGATTGGTGCAATGTTTGTTATGCACGACCAAACATAACACCAATCAGGACGAGTTGGTTGGTTGTGTGGCAATGTTTGGCTATTCATGTGCGTTGCAATAGTTTCTCTTGCCTGCTGTTGGGAGAGTAAACAGCAAGCACACGAACGGGAAGTGCTGCCAAAGCACGGTTGAATGAAATCGGGGCGATGTTTTTCGCAATTCGATGAGTTTCTTACCTAACTTTGAATTAATTATTGTGGCCAAACTACAAAAAATTCAATGTTGGTCCCAAAGAGAGTTTGGTAGAAAACAGCATAAACAATCTTTTGTAGAATATCACTTTTCTACTTTACTACGTGTTTTCATTAAATAACAACAAAAATACCTAAAAAAAGAGCATTTTTTTCGGCTTTTGCCGCAAACTTTCCAAAATTTAAGCATGTTAATCACTTTAGATTGAGTTTTTGTCCAAGAAGCATAACAGCACAATGGTTCAGGCTTTCAATTCATGCAAAAAGATTGAGATTTTGATCAAAGATATGCGAGATACAATTTTTTGAAGTTTTGCATGTTAAAATTCATAGAATTTTGAATAACTCACTTAGCAGTGATTTGCGACCCCATGTTCGTTGGGCACTTTTTCATATCTCATTAAGACCTATCTGCCCTCAAATTATTTAAAGTCCGGAAACAAACACCCTGTATATCGTTAAAGGGTGAAAATCAACTATGGCGAATAATTGGTACTATAGCCATAATTGGTACACTTACCCTACTGGTTGTATTTGTCATGAATTACAAAAGACGTTTAGGCATCACTCGCTTATAGTGATTCCCCAATCAACCCATTAAAAATATCCAACTCCTTGACACCTATGGAGGCGTCGGTGAGTCGCTGACCTCACCTAAAGTAGGTGTCATATAATCACATTCTTTCCTATCCTCGTAACGGAGAAGATGGTCGTGGCCGGCAATGGAAGTTCTCATGTCTTTGTTACTTCAACCTCTGATTGGATAGCTGTTCCTCCCCAAATAGCATTCCATAAGTAATCAGAATAAGAGTATTAAAGATATAACATGACATCTTTCAGTATGCAATCTACGAATTACTCCGTTACCACGCAACGCAACGCAACGCAACATTTCTTAAACTCGCAAGAGCAGCCTTCGACTTCTTGATCCGTGCAGCTATGTCGATCTTGGTGCCACCATCGGCCGCCATTTGGCTACCAATATTTCTAAGCTTTCAACATTCTCCACTGATTGCCCACCTACCGTAAAGCTGGAACCGTGACCGTGACCGTGTTTACATCCAACGATTTGGTCTTGTTGACGATGATGGTAAGACCTGCCGCTGAGGAGCGATTGGCAAGATCATCGAGCTTGCTCTGCATATCAGAGCGCTGTTGAGCTAGGAGAGCAACGTCATCAGGCAATTCGAAGTCATTTAGGTGCTCCATGATACTGGGCTGCCAAAGCAATCCACGATTTGGTTCACGATCAACCGCACCTACCAAGAACTCGTCGACTACGATGAGGAACAGTAGCGATGATCGTATACATCCTTGCCTCAATCCATCGACGACCCGGATGGGATCGGACAAAACACCGTTGTACAATACTCTACAAGAAAATGCCCTTTACTGAGCTTCAATGAGGCCGATGATTTACTCAGGGAGACTCTTGCGCCTGAGGGCTTCCCACATGTTGCAGAGGACCAACGCTCCCTCCCTCGAAAGGAATGTGTTTCGTACCATCTACGGCGGAGTGCAGATGGAAGACGGGACTTGGAGAAGGCGAATGAACCACGAGCTGCATCTGCTACTGAGAGAACCAACCATCGTCCACACCACGAAAATCGGGAGGCTATGGTGGACGGGTCACGTCATCAGGATGTCGGATAGCAACCCGGCTAAAATGGTTCTCGAAAGCCATCCGACCAGTACAAAAAGACGTGGTGCGCAACGAGCTCGGTGGGTTGACCAAGTAGAGGACGATCTGCGGACCCTTCACGGAGTGCGGAACTGGAGACGCACAGCCATGGACCGAGTAGAATGGAGACGACTCCTACGCACAGCAGAGGACCCTCTGGCTTCAGTCTGACCGGTAAGGTAAGTGTGGAAATAATTAATGTTCTCAAGTATGTAAACATTTGTTCACTTTTTCAATCGAGTTCTTGTAAATCGCGTCTAAGAAACTACTAGGTTAGTCATATATAGGGAAATCCATGTAAGCTACAGACTCAAACCACCCCCTGTTTCATTTCGTCCTTCCAACTTCCCCGGACAAGAAATCTGCCGCTTTGAACAAATTAAATTTCACAACCCGGGCGCCCCCAACCCGCACAAATTCTCCAAAAAATCTGTGACTTCTTCCGAAAATAATTGGAAAAGTCAGGCTACTCCACTCAATCAACTCATTAAACCGACTACCGCCGCCAAGTGGTGAGAAAGCCTTCAGCGGCAGCGCGGTGGTGGCGTGGCGCGGGCAAAGCTGCCATTCGGAAGACCCGCCAATAAGGGAGGTGAAGGAAAATTAATTATCATCACGTTCCACTCATCAACCGTGGCCGCGCCTCAGCCTCAGCATTCACTCTCGTCAGAAAATAGCACATTTCCACGAAAACCCCCGGGGGCTGTACGAAATGCTTCAACTAGTTTGAAGCGCTTCATGGGTAAAGAATTTTTTAATGAACGCAAAAGTTTTGCAAACTTTTCTCTGGTGCACACGACCGACCGACCGATGGTGACGTTGCTCGATTTCTGCTCGGGGGACCAGCGCAGCAGAGAGTGGAAAAGATTTCCGACGTGCTAATTTGCTGCACGCCACGCCGTCGATGGGATGTAAAATTACCATCAGGCAGGCAGCTGAGCGAAGACGCGCGCTCTGGTTCAACAAAGTCGTCTTACCCTGGTTTCAATTAAGTAAGTGTCATGGGTGGTAATAGTGGTTCGCGTTCATTGTGTGGCTTTTAGTCATTAGTTTGTGCTGGTTGAATGGAACTAGGAGTCAATGTGTTTCCGGCTCAAGGAACACAAGAACGTTCAGTTTACGTTGACTTTTCCCGGTCTAGACTTAACTTTGGACGGTTTTGTTCGACTTACTTCAAAATGCCAAATCCATTAGCTGTGTTCAAATAATTAATCAAATGAATAAAAACGATGAAGCATTTTTTTTCAACAAAGGTTACAAAAAGATCGTTGAATCAAGGGATCCATTTCAATGAGTGTTTAGACCATTGCGAATAATTCTATAAATTGCCTGTACATGCTTTGCTTTGCTTTGCTTTGCTTTGCTTTGCTTTGCTTTGCTTTGCTTTGCTTTGCTTTGCTTTGCTTTGCTTTGCTTTGCTTTGCTTTGCTTTGCTTTGCTTTGCTTTGCTTTGCTTTGCTTTGCTTTGCTTTGCTTTGCTTTGCTTTGCTTTGCTTTGCTTTGCTTTGCTTTGCTTTGCTTTGCTTTGCTTTGCTTTGCTTTGCTTTGCTTTGCTTTGCTTTGCTTTGCTTTGCTTTGCTTTGCTTTGCTTTGCTTTGCTTTGCTTTGCTTTGCTTTGCTTTGCTTTGCTTTGCTTTGCTTTGCTTTGCTTTGCTTTGCTTTGCTTTGCTTTGCTTTGCTTTGCTTTGCTTTGCTTTGCTTTGCTTTGCTTTGCTTTGCTTTGCTTTGCTTTGCTTTGCTTTGCTTTGCTTTGCTTTGCTTTGCTTTGCTTTGCTTTGCTTTGCTTTGCTTTGCTTTGCTTTGCTTTGCTTTGCTTTGCTTTGCTTTGCTTTGCTTTGCTTTGCTTTGCTTTGCTTTGCTTTGCTTTGCTTTGCTTTGCTTTGCTTTGCTTTGCTTTGCTTTGCTTTGCTTTGCTTTGCTTTGCTTTGCTTTGCTTTGCTTTGCTTTGCTTTGCTTTGCTTTGCTTTGCTTTGCTTTGCTTTGCTTTGCTTTGCTTTGCTTTGCTTTGCTTTGCTTTGCTTTGCTTTGCTTTGCTTTGCTTTGCTTTGCTTTGCTTTGCTTTGCTTTGCTTTGCTTTGCTTTGCTTTGCTTTGCTTTGCTTTGCTTTGCTTTGCTTTGCTTTGCTTTGCTTTGCTTTGCTTTGCTTTGCTTTGCTTTGCTTTGCTTTGCTTTGCTTTGCTTTGCTTTGCTTTGCTTTGCTTTGCTTTGCTTTGCTTTGCTTTGCTTTGCTTTGCTTTGCTTTGCTTTGCTTTGCTTTGCTTTGCTTTGCTTTGCTTTGCTTTGCTTTGCTTTGCTTTGCTTTGCTTTGCTTTGCTTTGCTTTGCTTTGCTTTGCTTTGCTTTGCTTTGCTTTGCTTTGCTTTGCTTTGCTTTGCTTTGCTTTGCTTTGCTTTGCTTTGCTTTGCTTTGCTTTGCTTTGCTTTGCTTTGCTTTGCTTTGCTTTGCTTTGCTTTGCTTTGCTTTGCTTTGCTTTGCTTTGCTTTGCTTTGCTTTGCTTTGCTTTGCTTTGCTTTGCTTTGCTTTGCTTTGCTTTGCTTTGCTTTGCTTTGCTTTGCTTTGCTTTGCTTTGCTTTGCTTTGCTTTGCTTTGCTTTGCTTTGCTTTGCTTTGCTTTGCTTTGCTTTGCTTTGCTTTGCTTTGCTTTGCTTTGCTTTGCTTTGCTTTGCTTTGCTTTGCTTTGCTTTGCTTTGCTTTGCTTTGCTTTGCTTTGCTTTGCTTTGCTTTGCTTTGCTTTGCTTTGCTTTGCTTTGCTTTGCTTTGCTTTGCTTTGCTTTGCTTTGCTTTGCTTTGCTTTGCTTTGCTTTGCTTTGCTTTGCTTTGCTTTGCTTTGCTTTGCTTTGCTTTGCTTTGCTTTGCTTTGCTTTGCTTTGCTTTGCTTTGCTTTGCTTTGCTTTGCTTTGCTTTGCTTTGCTTTGCTTTGCTTTGCTTTGCT
The DNA here is from genome assembly GCF_035046485.1 of Aedes albopictus. Classification (NCBI taxonomy): domain Eukaryota; kingdom Metazoa; phylum Arthropoda; class Insecta; order Diptera; family Culicidae; genus Aedes; species Aedes albopictus. The sequence continues at coordinate 177,424,652 of NC_085137.1, read as the reverse complement.
TTGCTTTGCTTTGCTTTGCTTTGCTTTGCTTTGCTTTGCTTTGCTTTGCTTTGCTTTGCTTTGCTTTGCTTTGCTTTGCTTTGCTTTGCTTTGCTTTGCTTTGCTTTGCTTTGCTTTGCTTTGCTTTGCTTTGCTTTGCTTTGCTTTGCTTTGCTTTGCTTTGCTTTCGAACGTTTGAATAATGGCGAAGTACTGTAGTAATGAATTCGTAAAATCTAAAATATGTTTCTTCGTATAAATCAGAATCGAAAGTTGCCGTGTTCAACGTAACGTAATTCTTATGAACAAACACAACACGTATCCAAAAAGGAAAAAGTTCCCGTCCTTCAGTATCACGTTCGAACAAAAATTCAATTCTGAAAACATGAAAAACTCTTCCTTTTTACTCCCACCACCCACAGTGAGTTAGGTCGGTATACAAAGCGCGTGCAAATTCCACCCGGACTAAATCGACCGGGAACGAAACGATGTGATGTCCCCGCGCGCGCTCACAGCCAAGTTTGTGTTTCGCGAAATTAAATCAATATTGGCTAGACGCAAATACGCAAGATTTTGTTTGGTTCACTTTCCGTGCGCGCCGTCACCGCCGGTTTCGGAAGTCCTATTGTATGGGTTGGGTACGACGACGACGGCTTGATGCCTATCGCGAGCTTTCGGGAGAGTTTGTCCGTCGTCTGGCGGGGGGATGAAGAAAGGAACGTGGGAGCGTAGCAGTCATGGTTGTTGAAAGATTATGTCGGCTTGAGCCGGTGGCGTAAAGCTTATATTTGAGGAATTGCTCCTTTCTCCGCTGCAGGTTGATGTATCCAGTAGAAATATCATAGGGAAATTTACCCTATTTATCAAATAAAGGATAACTATCTGTCACAAGATGGCGTTAGTGAACATTCAAATTTTAGAACCTGAGTTGAAATCGACTTTGCTGATGACACCATCTCTCTAAAATATCAGGATTCTGAGCTATGAGATTCCTAAAATTTTCAAGTTCACAAGCGCCGCCCAGGAACAGAATTGCGAAAGAAATGTTCCATTTTATGTAAGTCTCTGTCATACAAATAAATTTTTCTGAAGTCACTGTCTTTCTAAGTTATTTAAGTTTGCCGAAGACACCAGCTTTCTAAGTTATCGTGATTCTGAGATATGAGGTTTTCAAAATTAACATGCTCACAAAATTGAAAAATCTCATAGCTCAAAATCTTGATAACTTAGAAAGATGGTGTACACACTTAAAAATTCTGAATTTTGAAGGAGACGTATTGGAGGAAATTGACGTAATCGATCATGACACAAACAAACATATGATTTATTTTTACGTCTTTGAACACGTAAACACAAAAACTATCATCGTCAAATTCGTTTAAGATTTGTTTGACATATTTTTAAGCGTGCGCCAGCAGCATTGGAACATTACACTTATTTTTCAGTTTCCTGTGCCAAAATTTTACATGATCCATAACGCAAATCAACCAGCCAATGTTTGTTTACAACAAAACGTCAAACGACGTCGTGTGATTCTCGATCTTATTTTCCGCGCTACGTTTTTTAACTATATTAAACAAATTTATTATCTATTTGTATCAAGATTTGTGCAGTGGTTTCAGTGAACAAACATGCAAAAGGAGCGGCATGCAGTGTACATGCGTGGATATACGGTTTGTACTGTTCCAGTGAGCAACGATAGGGAAGTGTGCTGTGTCCAAAAACCAGGAAGAGAACTTTCGGCTCGAGGGTTTGGTCTGGGAGAGTGCATGTTGTAACTAAAATTTTATGCCCAAAGTAACAAAAATTGAATAAAATATACTGAAATTAGACACCTGGTCTTTATTGTGTTTTATAAGAAGAAAAACCTGGGGTTAGAGTTCTGATAAACGAATAGGGGAATTGAGGTTATGTTACAGCCAAAAAGACCCATGCAGTAAAATTACAAACAAGCTTGAAACCGCCTCTTGTAAAAGTAAGATCAAACTTAATTTTGTGTCATTTAACTCGCTGCTATATGTCGGAGTAAAATGACACAAAATTACATGATTTTTTCGAAGTGTGTACTTTATAACTGATCTCAACAACGTGCCCTGGGCATGTGATGAAAAAAGGCCCGCAAAGTAGTCGATCCTGACATAACTGAAAGATCACACCCCTGGCAACAGTCGAGTTTCTGGAAATGGAGCCAATTTAGGAGCATTCGTTTGTACTTTTTAGACTTTGTATTGCTGGCAGTTTTTTATGCTTCGCGGGCTTTTAGAATCCATGGAAAGTAGTATTTTTGAGCTGCAATACTCATCTTATACAAAAGCAAGGAACAACATAGGAGCATGAGCATAGATGACCGTACAATGCGTGGTTGCTACTCGATGATTGACCAGAACAATCGAAATTGCACAAGGAACCAACGTACGGAGCTTGGGAGTAGCTACCGCTCTCAGTGTGCACAGTTCGCGAATTCCAAACATTATTAAGTCAATTACGGTGCCGGCCACGTCCTTACGGTCTTCGAGGAAGGAAAGGAATGTTAGTGTGAAGTACGTTGCTACTAGAGACCGAGATCACCCCATCTTCTTCACGACTGTCACGGGAAGGAGATTTTGTTAGTGGGGAGCGGGAGAGTCACATGATTTGGATTCACTTTGGCAATTGATGTGATTCATGCAACCTTTTTTTTTTTTGAATCTAAACATTTATTCATTTTGAATATAATATTACAAATATCGACACCGAAGATGACGAACCATTCAATTTTTTTGTGTAAATGCAAAAAATGAAAGAAAAATATTTATTATCAACTAAATGTGTATTGGGAACTAGCGCCGACACATGACGTGACGAACTTTTCTATATTTGTTAGATAAATGCACAAAAACAAGAGCAGAATTTTATACATCATCTAGCATTAATAATTATAATAAAATGGAACGAGCTCACCATTAAACATCCTTCGAAGTGTCCAGTGCGTATGTGCTGCAGCATCTTCCATTAACTGGCCTCTTCTCCGAAATCACACTGAACTGCTACAACTACACACGGGTACGACGATATGCACATTCAAATTGACGACGACGACGCGGCCGATCCGAATGAAAAAAGCGGCACTTCCACTTTGCCCCCATAATCACACTAAACCGCCCCGTACGAAGATAAGCACATTCAAATATACGACGACGACGACGCGCACGCGGCCGATCCGAATCTACAAGAGCAAGGAACAACGCAATGCTTATAAATTTATTCAACAAATTCCCCAGAAATTCCTCAACAGGATCCGGAAAAATCTTTCAAAGATTCATTCGAAAATTTTCTCCAGGAATGAGAAATTCAGTTTCTTATAGGGAAGAATTTTAGCTTGTTGCAATATTTCACTAGATATGAGACTAAAACTAATGGATAAAGAGAATATTCAGAAAATTGTGCAAGGATTTCTTCAGAAATTTATCAAAGGTTTCATTTTGAAATCCATCCATGAGTTCATGAAATTCATGAATTCATGAAAAATGTTCCAGGCACTTTTTCAAAAAATCCCCCAGTAAATACCCCAAGGAGTTTTTGAAAAATTCTGCCCGGAATAAGGTTCTTAAGTAACAATTCCATTGCTGATTGGTTTTCTTTGATTTTTATTAGGGTTTTATTACAGAAATAATTAAAACTCACAGTTTCATTACTACTTTTATGAAAACCATTGATGAAATGTTTTATAGTATACTTGAAGTACCGTCGTTGGGGGTGAGAATGGGTCAAAAAAGGATACTCAAAAATTGTTTTTTAAATAACAAATGCAACTGAAGTCGGAATAACTTTTTATTTGGTATGTATACTCTCCTATGTGGTAATGATAGTTTAGCAAGAAAGTATCACGTTATATGAATTGCTTACTAAACTACAAATCATTTAAAATTGACCCAATCTCACCCCTTAGAGGGGGTGAGAATGGGTCAATGTATTCGAAATTGCCTATCTAAGAATATAAGTTAATTTTATTGATCACATGTAGTAAACCTCCTTAAAACATAATGTTATCATGACGAATAAAAACTTTGGTAATTCTAAAAGACGATTAATCCACCTAACAGGGCTAATACAACCGAACAAATGGTTGAAATTTGATAAAATAACGTTTGTATGCTGTATCATCATTTTTAACCATCATAATCATCCTCAAATAGAGTTTCAACCTCCATGAGAGGAGGGGGGATTACAATGAGAGAGGAGCGCATTGAAAGATTGATTGTAAAAAAAAATGATAGTTTTAGTACATGATCATTGGCCTCTATATTGCTAAAGTAAATCACTCCATCTCAATATAGAGGTTCGTTCAAATATTATGTTACACAACAAAACTGAGTGGAGAAGAAAAACTCTATTAAGTCTATTTTGTAACCTTACGATATTGCAGTACACTACAGATTAGCTGATGATTAGAGGAGCTGTTCAAACGCATGGGTGTATTGTTATAAATGGTTTTAGGCATTAAACGTATTAACACACTCGTTTGACACTTTTCGACATATTTTCGAGAGAAAGCGTGTTTTTTTGAAGATACGGTAAACATGGCACCACTTACGTCAAATGAGGACTGGATAACAAGTTGAATTTTTAATAAAGGTTATGTGCACTCGATAACTTGCTTGACCCAATCTCACCCCTATTCTTAATGTTTAGACATGGGGTCGAAAGTATTGAATTTTTAAATAAACAAAGCAATGACAGCCCGCTTTTTTCATTCCATCAACCAGGTTGTAGGTATTACCTAACCACTATAAGAGCTAACCACTGATAAGAAAATTTATGGTTAGGTACTTGTGTGCAACATTACGAAGGAGAATTTTTTTCAGAGTGATTTACTAGTAGTTTCATCATATAAGTTTAGCCACAAATTTAACAAAAACGATTATTGCTAAACATCTTATTCTGCATTATGACGTGTAAAAACATCTTCTCTTTGAAATAATATAAAGTTTTCAATATAAATTAGCGATAGTTGATGAGCTATTTCAAATTTTATGTTTCTCCGTTTTGACCCAATCTCACCCCCCAGACCCATTGTCACCCCCATCGACGGTATTCATAAAGCCAGATTTCAAGAGTAAACAAAACTCTCCGATATGTAAACCTTCTGGCTTTCATCATTACCACAATAAAACTGTTCAAACTCTCAACAGATGGCGATCCATTCGATTAGTAACGACATCTGTTGGTGAAAAATCAGAAGTAACGACACTGCTAGGTTTATTGCGGTCATCATAAAAGTAAAATTGCTTTCATTTTATTTTCGATAATTATGGTCGTCGCCATATTGAATAATTAGCTGACGTGAATTGAAAATAGTTAATTTTGCTTAAACAAGCAGCGAATCGACAGTTTGCCGCTATTTCCATAACATTCCAACATAAATAAAATCTCTCAGCTGAGTTTTCTTGTGATTCGAGATAATTTTACTAAATTAACAAGTTGATGTATTTCATTCCAAGATATTCACTGTTTTCGATGCGCATTAATTTTATCTTACTGCAACCCCAATATTCACGGTAAAATTGAATGCGCATAAGCCTAGCAACTAGGGGTCGCAGTACCGACCACTTTTGATGAGTACCGGTATTTCGGTACTCGGGCGTACAGTACCGGTAGTACCGGTAAAATACCGGTACTGGGATTTATTTCTCTAAAATGAAGGATAACTTATTTTGCACAGGGAATCTACAATTTACCAGGTATTTGTGAATTTCGGTTTTCTGGGATGCCATCTAAGCTAATCAGAGATTACTAAATCAAACAAATAATATAGATAGACAAAAAATATAGAAAGAAATTAGTTGTATGAAACTGTTTTTGGAGCTATTCTTTAGCTTCTGCGCAGTTCCACAGCCAGTATCTTGGTCAGTCTAAAATAAAACAGGAATAACCTTACCAAAATTAGATAGATAGCTGCAAGGTGAAGACAGAAGGAGATTGATTGATTTAGTTATATTATAGAGACTTTCAGCCCTTGGCTGGTTCGTCTCTTCCACAGGTGAAGATATAACTGATTTTTCCTTGATGATGCTGTCAACGGATTCTAAAAACTGAAGAAATAACAAGAAATCCTAAACTAACAAGTTTTATTCTAAGCTAGTAAATCCATTTCCAAAATTCAACATTCATTAAACCAATCACTGCTATGATATTCTGGATTTGCAGAAAAGTTGCATATAATATGAAATGTTTGTTTGTTGAAGTACTTGGTTTTTAAGGTGAAGGTTGCTGAGCGCAATAAACTATGCTTCATGGTATATGTGCGGTTGATTTAATAAACAACAATTTATGTATTAGTAATATGTTTACACTTCCCATCCAACGAACTGTCAAAACTATGTTTATAATCAGAGATGTGATGCATTCACCTAAATTATTTTTTCCCCTTTCCGTCCAAAAAGAATGCACAAAGATATTCAAGGTTGCGACCATTCATTTGCAAAGATTTACATTCATTTGATATTATCTCAGTTCAGAAGCATGATATCGAAAAACAATGTATGGATGAATTTAACCTTGTAATTTTATCTGAAAGTTTGCCGAATAACATTGGGGTCGCAAACGTATACCAAAGTCGTGAGCGAGCTGTGAAGGCAACTTTCCACAGCGTGAATGTAATTTACATTCACCGCGTGGAGAGTTGCCTGCACAGCTCGCTCACGACTTTGGTATACGTTTGCGACCCCAATGTTATTCGGCAAACTTTCAGATAAAATTACAAGGTTAAATTCATCCATACATTGTTTTTCGATATCATGCTTCTGAACTGAGATAATATCAAATGAATGTAAATCTTTGCAAATGAATGGTCGCAACCTTGAAGATATTCAGTTCAAATAAGGGCGAAAGTAACATGAGCGAGTTCTCTTCATCGGCTCTCTCTTCTGTAAATTAAAGTGACAAGATGCAAATTTAATCAAACTTTTTTACACTTAGGCGCTAGCTTGCATCGCAACCTAGCGATTTATGGCCTAAAAGTGCAACCATATTTGCATCTTGTCACTTTAATTTGAAGAAGAGAGAGTCGATGAAGAGAATTCGCTCATTTTACTTTCGCCCTTATTTAAACTCAATCTAGATTGTTTAATTTTAAAATCAGAACATATAGAATTTAAATCAAATTTGAAAATCGTTCACAATACCCTTCCCATTGGCTGTTTCGTTTACCTTTATGCTGCAGTTCAGGGCTGCCTGGAAAGGGATACTGTTTCCGTTGTAACTTATATTGCAGTACAAAAATAAAACATTTCCGACGAGATTTTCTTTCTATGCTATATTGCGTGTTTTGAAAATTTATTCAACAATTTAGACGAATTTCCAATATATTTTAACCTTTCCAATACGCTGAAAAGTGAAGGTGTTCGACTAGAAATTCAGACACTCCTCTCGATTTTATTGGCAGCACTAGTTAGTAATCAGCATCGCGATCAGCGCTACGTTTTCGGGTCGGTGTTTTGATGTCGTTTTCGAGTGTCGTTCATTCGGGCAAAAAAGTGGAAAACCAAAACCAAAAACCAAAGTGCTAAAAAAAGTGAAATAAAAAATATTGTGAATTGTCAGTGAAAATAACAACACGGTCCTGAGAAGAAGACACACCAGTGGCTAGAATTTAATTTTGCACGAAATAGTGGAAAAATGCGGAAATGTAGTGTAAAATTTACCAGGATATGAGGGGAAACATGTTTCCTACCAAGAGTAGCAATTACGATGACATCAGAGTAGGTTAGTTGAGTGGAAAATTTAATATTTTTTAATAGTATGTCCTTAATGTTTTCGTTTATTTCCATTGCATATTGGCTATACTATGACCGGACTCAGCACTTCGGGAAAGATTTCACGGTACCGAAAGTACCGGTACCAAGGTTCAGTCAGTACCGGTATTTCGGTACCAAAAATTGGTCGGTAATACCGGTATTTTCGGTACCGGTACTACCGGTACTACATCCCTACTAGCAACACAATAACTTTTAAAATACCACATTAAAATGATCGCTTTCTATTTACGAATAATGTATCTTCCTGAACTTTACGTGCCATCGAAGAAGCTTCTCTGCATCTTGAGCTGTCATAATTTTTGTTAAAAAAAACAACAACAATCATCATAACCTATTTTAAAGAATGGAATTTTTTTCAACTAGGTTTTAGAACAGTTTTATTGCTACTCTTAATGTGGTTTGCAAAACCACTCCGAGAGTGGTCCACTTAGCGGGAAGATGCTCTTAAAGAGGTTATCAAGAGGTTTTGATGTATAAATCAAATTTATTGCATGTTTTATGAAATTGGTCATGAAGATCTCTTATAAAGCCGAACAAAATTTAAAATGTTACTTGGGTTGGAGATTTCTATGAGAATTTCTTCCGAAATTATTCTACATAGGGTCACTTTAGAAAATTCATAGATTTCTTTCGAGTTTTTCTAAAATTTTTAATAGAGATTACTCCAGAAATAGTCTAAGCACTCCTCTATAAAACTTTTCTTAGATTCTTTCCATAATTGAGCTTTCTAAAATTCCGTAGAATTCCTTTTAGTAAGTCTTTCACGGGTCCCCTGGAAGGTTCTCAAAAAACATCTTGATTGGTTCATAAACTTCTCTAGAGGATCCTCCCGTTTTTTTTCCAAAAAATACTTTCAGAAAAGTTTTTTAAAAATCAGAAAGAAACTTATTTCAGGATATTTTCCACGGAATTTTTCAGAAATACTTTGATTGATTCCTTCAGAAAACCAGAAGTTTAGGATTTCTTCAAAAAAATTTCCAAGGATTTCTTTAGAAAATCTTACTTTTTCACAAATTCTCCAAAAATTCTTTCAGAGACTTTTTGAAGATTTCCCTGGGGATAACGTCAAAAATTCTTTGTATTTCCTTCATAAATTTATACAAGGTCTTTGGACCAAGGATTCCTTTAAAACATATTGTGGTAACCGCGTCTTCTAAGAGCGAGAGTGTACAAAAGACTGATTGTTCGGCTGCTGCGCTGATGCGTGTGTATGCGTGTATGCATACTAATGCGCGGTGCTAGGTAAACAAGTAAGACACTCGCCACCACATCCCCCTTTCTTTAATCTCAATATCTGGCTTGAACTGTTTTGAAGTTCAACCAACCCTATGAATTTTCCAAAGTAGTTAGTTCTCTCAACACACGTTTGGCCAACAAAAGTCATATCAGTTATTCATGAGTTTAACACATTTCACAACGATGCTTCTAATGGTACAATGGTGCCTATTGGCACTTTTATGAATCTTCTCAACACGGCATTGTATGATTGCGTCTATCTATACTGATTCAGTATTACTGATGCATCTATCAATAACCAATTCTTACTATAATTTCAGAATTGTGTTGAATTATAGAACAGCAGCTCCCTTTCCCTTTCTTTCATTTTATTATTATAAGTTTCTTTTCACTATTAGCACTTCAATCGCTTTGTTACAGCTATGCCGTATGGAGAAAACGTACGCATTGAACACAGCCCCAGTGCTTTCAATCACTCGAATGACTAACGATCGTTTGCGTAGCCTTCCACCTCTTCCACACGAAAACTGCAGCTTCCTGGTAGTACACTTGAACTTGCGACGGTCGTGCGGTCGACTATTACCGTTAGCAGCACGCAGTGTACAGCAAACGAGCTTTTCTCAACGTATTGTACACAAGACAAAAGCGCAATTGCTGTAAAGATAATTCCATCGTCTTTTAGCGTTCTTCTGTATCCAAGCTATCTCTCTAAATTCCTAATGTTAATCCACATCCTAGATTCGACAACGTTTCAAGCACTTAAAACACTTACTTTACACATAACCTTACTCAGACCATAGTATTCACATTCTCAGATAATCCACTTTTTACTTTTTTTTAAGAGTACGTTTATCAATACTTCTTGATATAATCTTCCATCACCGCATTCACTTTTAGGAGATATCGTGCACCAATTTTTTATTACCAGTGCTACACGTATTCAGTGCTCAACTTTGAGCACTCTTAGTGAATTTAATCACAACTCTTCAATATGCAACCCAAATACATTGTTTATGTCTGTCTTAAACCATTCCAAATGTTGAGCACTATGAGTATTGCATCAAATTTTCCATATATAGATGACAGCATTTGTACAGAGCTTACAATCACTACATCATAGGTTCACAAACTTTCAGGAGCGCGACCCCCTTTGGCCAGCAGACGTACTTTTCGCGACCCACCTTAGAGATTATCTTATTTGTTGTCTGTTACAGTAAAATATTCGACTGTCCCTCACGACCCCCTGGATGAAGGCTGGCAACCCACCTGGGGGGTCTCGACCCACGGTTTGAGAAATTACGCACTACATCATTGATCGGTACATACATCCATAACACATAGATCCACAGATCGGGCAAATGCAAAATTGCATCGTGTTATGAAGTCAATGACGTTTCTAACGTAACAGACTTCCAATGTCCACATAGTGTTCTGTGTGAAGGTTTTTTGATTTGTTCAGTCTTAACATCTTCTTTTTAACGTCAGTATATGTTTAATATATTGTAGCTCAGCAATTTCTAAAGTTTGACTTGCTAATTCCTGAGTACAAAAATTGGCTATCTGTCAATTTGCTAAGTTGTAATTCTTTTTTTTTTCGTACCTAGCGATGAGTATGTTCGAGCAGTCATGAAAAATGTCAGAAAATTAAAAATATACTTCTAACCCTCAAGCAGTCGCGTCTTCGACCACCCTCAGCGATATCACGCTTATGCTGTATACACCAAGCGTATTTTGTTTATGATGCGTGTACTCAGGCAGTACACCACGCGACCACTCCCAGGCAAAGTGTTTCCTTCCAAAAGATATATGTAACAGTTTAGCAACCTTAACTATGTCAAAAATGTCATCGACATCTGACGTCATTATAAAGCCATGAAGAATAATATACGCAATATTTAAATGTAAACTTCACGTAAAATTCATAACTTCTAACAGCACTGTTTTCGCTATAATTTCAAACACCATTTTTTTCCGAGTGAAGTGAATTGAATCACAGTCTTTTATTCCTACTCTCAGTGAATCCAATCACAATTTCTTCTATACTATTCAATCAGTATCATTCATACATTGAGTTTTCTCTCTGAACGGCAGTGAATTTAATCACAACATTCTATGCTCTCGCAGTGAATTTAATCACTTCTTTTCTTCCTTCTTTCCTGTTCCTGTTAATGAATTTAATCACAAATTTGTTGGCTTCCAAATTAAATCAAATACACTAATTTATACACAAACTTTAAGTTACACTTCTTTATCAGATTCCGTACTTTCCGATATATTGCATTTTTACCATTTCCCTGCTCATAAAGACTCATGAGATGAATTTTCAGCGTATACAATTGCACTGTGTTCTGAAAACCGTTGGCCAAAAGTAAATTGATGACAAAACAAATACGATGAAAAGTGCGAGTAATTTCATAAATATCTACTGGTACCGCAACGCAATCGTTCATTTGGCTCAGCCATGCCGAATAGATTAAAGACAAACTTATTGGTATCCCGAAAATGATTGCTACAATGGCCGACTTTGGCACCTACTAACGATTTTCAACGCATCAATCTTTTCATAAACCTTCAGCGCACCTGATCTATTTTTTTTTTATTCTAAGCTTATTACAAACGAGCAAGAACGAAATGAAAAGTGCATTGTTGTTTGAAGTTGTTTCTTGAGATTTGTGCGCCTGAAGTTCTGATACGCTTTTGAAGTGAGATTTCGAAACGTTTGTCCTTAATTGCAAAGGCGCGGCACGAACGCTCGAGACGCACACACAAATAACATTCGTATTACATTCCACACACATTTGCACAAAGCTTCCAGTCAATGATGTACGGTGATGAGGACTCAAATCCGAATGCGATAAAAATGACGGTTGACATCAAGACGTACGCTAAACAATGAAAAAGAATAACCAACACGAATGATCGGTGTCCAACCTAATGGTGGTTGTCCGTACGGGCGCCTGATACAATAGATAGTGATAGAGTGTTCATTAATAACAACGAATCAAAGCATCTCATCCCTATTTTCTGAAAATCCCAATGCGTTCTTTCTCTACGATCTACATCATCCTTTCAGTGAAGTTAATCACATTAATTCTTCTGGTTTCCAAGTGAATCAAATCACGATCATCTCTGTATGCTTCCGTGGAAATGGTTCACTACAGCTTTAATGCGCATCTAGTGAATTTAATCACAGTCCAAACAAAACAATTTGCCTTCGCTATTGATTAGACTACTCATGATAACTTGATATACAGGTATACAGCACTCCGAATCTGAAACGCCCAAAACTTATCGAATTGCAGATCTGAATGCATGTCTTTTTTTTATCACTGCAAGTCTATGCACGACATTTGAAACCGAAAAGAACATAATAAAATTATAGAAGCAAGAGGAGCTCATATAAGCAGTAAATGTGTAGATATTTTGCAAAATTACGCTGAGGATGTCTGGATTCGATTCTTGATAGTTTCAAGAACTTTTTGTAGTGGAAAATTGCATGACATTCTTGGCATAGAGCATGTTCGCGCTCTGGAGGAATTCGAAGAAAAATTCCTTATACCATTGTCGAAGAAGTTAGTACAGAAAATTTCATCCTGCAGAAACAAAAAAAATCCAGACGATTTTTTTTTAAAAACAATTAGACAATTAAATTTTTGAAGGGAAATTTGAAGGAATGCTTGAGGAGATGGAGAACACATTGCAGGTATTCGTAGAAGAATTTCTTGAAAAAGTTTAGAAAAAATAATAAGTAATTGAGTGACTTTTGCAGTAATTAACTGAGAAAATCTTTAGAGAAGTTCCTGAAGCAACACAGAAAATATTTCATAAAGAAACTCTGAAGAAAGGTCCCAATAAATACAAAGCAATCCCTGGAGCAATACTTTGGGGAATTTCTGGAGAAACCTCTGGAGAAAGTTCCAGACGCTCTTAAGGGCTTTCTAGAGGCTTTTTTAAATGAATGCCTGAGAGAATCACTGACTATATGGAGTAATACCTGAAGGAACCTCTGGAAAAATGCCAACAACAATTTTTGGAAAAGCTCATGAGAAAATGTCTGAAATTCCATAGAAAAACTCTAGAGGAATTTATGAGAGAACCTTCTGAAGAAAAGCTTGGAGAAATTCCAAAGCAAAACTCTTGGAGAAAATCCTTCAGAAATATTTGAAGAAATACAAGAAGGATCACATGCACGAGCTTCTGTAGTGATAATCTTTGATGGAATTTTCTTAAGAATACCTGCAGAAATCTTAGTAGAAATTTCTGAAGGAACTCCTCGATGAAATTTTTAAGATGTTTTTATTTGAAAAAAATCTTGAAAAAAATCCGAAGAAAACCCAAGGCAAATTACTGGAAAAATTCCTGCAAGAATCTCCTGAAAAGAAGAAATCGGCCAATGGGAAGTGCCTTAAAAGTGAGTGACCTCTTTGTGCACAGACATACATACACACAGACATCGTCTGAAATCGTCGAACTAAGTTAATTGGTATGTGAAACTTAACCCTCCGAGCCTTCAATCGAAAATTCATTTTTAAGTAAATATATAGTCTTTCAGTACACTTTGGTGTACAAGAAAGGCAAAAATCCAAGATTTCGTTCTTGCAGACATTCCTTTCATGAGTTCATCTTCTAAAGATTTCTCCGAGAATTGTTTTAGAGTGTATTCCTTCTCATGTACTTCTTTCAGAGTTTCATATACAGAAGCTTTCATGATTTATATTTTTCCGACATTTTTATAGAAAGAAGACCCATGCAGGATATCCTACATTGGCTTTTTAAGCGATGTTGAGATAATTCCATATTCTGAATCTGTACACCAAACTGAGCCGAAACCCAAATTTTCATGAATTTTGGAGCCCGGGAACCTATTTAAAAATCAGTTTGAAGTTTGTATGGAAGCGATTTGTCGAATCACCCCTCCTCGGATTTTGTACTGGGCAGTTGCCCAGCTGTCAAAAGGTAATTTGAATAAATCTTTTTAAAATTGGTTTTAGGTATCAAAACAAGGTTCCAAAAATATGAAAAAAAAATCATAGAGGCTTAGAAAAAGCTGCTCTTTCATTAAAAAATATAAAATCATTGAATTTTTCTAAATTTAAAAACCCAATTTGTAGTCGCATGATTTTCTCCAAGTATCCCTTCAGAATTCATTTATTTTCAGGTATTCAGATGAAAAGTTGCCCCCAACTAGAGCGGGAATCGAACCCACACTCCGAGGCTTACGAGACACCTAAACGACTGACGCCGCTAACCGCTCGGCCACGAAGCCCATTCTTTTAAAATCGCAGTGAGATTTTGCAGTTTTTGTCAATCACTAGTACGTTTTTTTTCCAAAACACTATCGCTGAATGTCTGACTAATCATCTATGATAGCAAGACCATTTGTTTGCACACTCGAAAATTCAATTCCCATAGTTTCAGTCCGCCACAACTGTAGAGAACCAAATTAATCGAAGCATCATCGATAGCCAACCACTCATCGACGTTACTCTTCCATGATTTGCCTGTTCTGTTCGCTTTCACCCATAGAGCTGCTCCAGTGAAGAGTTGCAAATTAAAAGAAGCACTCTCCATCAGCAATATATGTAGGTAGTGCAACCTGACTAGCAGCAATCCATAGGTCAGTAGTAGGGTAAACTTTCGACGAAACTATCTATACCGCCATTGTTGGTTTTTGGACCAAGTCCATAAATCTTCCAGTTAGCCTACCCCAAATCGCGAATTTACATCCCGATACCGGGTACCGTGAAATTGCTTGTTCGCTATCATACACGAGTATCAATTTTACCATTTTAGGCGTGGGTTGGGTGTGTTGTGGCTGCAGGCGCCACAAGTACACTGGCACTGGTACCGGAGTGAAGTGCATATAGAGCAGGACTCCCACTTTCGGGTACTGAATAATTCGGTTCGATGTGTTGTTCTGACCTTTGATTGAATTTTGCGTTGCAATGAGTACAATGGCGGGGAATCAGCAGTTCCCGGAATGTTGACTATGTAAAACTGGGTGTGTGGGATGTTCAAGAAGATCTTCAGTATGTAAGTGTAAGTGATATTCTATTTTAGACGACAATAACGCCAGCTACGTCAACCCAGCCAACACGAAGTCGTATATGATGTAGAATAGGATGCAAAAGTGGAGGCCATATACGCACATGCTTCCATTTAACCGCGTGTGAAGTGTACGCATATTGCCTCCACTTTAGCATCCTATTCAACATCATATGCGATCGTGTGTTGGCTGGGAAAATGGTGGTCAATGTGGAAAAGCAGGAGGAAGTAGTCAATAACATCCAACTGCGTATGTATATATGAAGGTTGTCGAAAATGACATTTAAACTTTGTCGGATTCCTCCGCTATTTACTATGTTTAGTAATACAGACACTTTTCTTTAAGAAGGTTAAGATATGAAGAAGCGACATCTGAAATTTTCAACAGTAAGAAGAAACAACGGCTTGCGCTGAGAAGTCAGTCATTAGTCTAGTTGAATTTCAATTCAAGTTGAACTCCGCAAAAACCAGATCGCTTCAGATTGAGTTCCACTCAAAAAAAAAGTTTGGGAACCTCTGCGATGAACCGAATTATGAGTTTTCGAGGCAAATTGATACCATTACATTCGGTTTCGTTTTGTCGAGTGCAAACTGTAGACCACTCGGCACTAGCCTGGAGGAGGATCACCATCAGATTCAATTGCAGTCGGGATTCTATATTCATCTCGTTTGGCCTTGGTGTTGATTGGAAGAGTTTATTTTTCGTTTTTTTTTTTTTTTATTTGTTGAGGCTGTAATTCTCGATGATGTAATCGGTTGATTATTTTCGCTCGTCATGTGCCTTGAGGGTTCAATCAATTTCGTTTGGCCGATAATACTTTTTCCAAGTTCGGTGTCGATTTCATATGAATGTGAGTTTACATGCATATTGCCGATGGGGATTAATCGTTTGACGACTTGCTTCTACCCAAGTAACAATAATAGCCGAATAACAGCTTATTCAGGCAAATTTTTCAAAATCAAGCTTAAGTGCGGCTTATTCATCTGTTGTACAGCGATAATGTTTGTTGGGTACTTTGTATGCACATATATTTTTGTTTTGCACAAATCCCATCTTCTTTAAAATAGAAACTTTCGAAATAGAAATGGTATTTTTAGATTTCGTATCAAAAAATGCTGAGCGAATCTGGTTTTTTCATTCCGTTAAAACTAGCGTTCAAAAGATATTGATGGTTTTCTTGATAAAATTGGTACTTTTTAAATATTTTTTACTTGAGTTACAAAAATAACACCGCTCCAATTTTTTGATATGTTTTATAACAACATTTCTTCTTTTGCATGCGAACAAAAGCTTTTTTTTATGTTTGCCCCAATCGGTCATATCACCTCTTCAATTATTTTTTTTTTGGAAAAACACCTGTAACTATTAAACCAAAATAGATAAAGGCCATTTCAGCGCACGGAACGACAAGTGTTTCTTGGGCGACTTTGAAGAAAAATCGAAACTGAAAAAGTGAACGCCAGAAAACCGGTTTTTCTTGAACCACCCTAAGCTTATTCAGAAAAATACATCTAGATCGGTCAATTTTAAAGCTACATAAAAAGTGTCTTCAGCAAATTTGCTCAAAATTGATAGATGTATAACTTTCCCAAAGAATGTATAAAATTAGTCTTGCAAATAAAAAAATTGATTTCCAATTTCTTTGAAAATATGGCCCACCCTAATTTTCATGTATATTGAAAAGAGGCTCTTATTTATAGGAACAACTTTGTAGATGACCATATTAATCTAAAAAATCATTTCAAGGCGCTGAATGCATCTTTCCTCGTAAATCTGTTTCGTGGACCATTGTGCGCTGATGACGTGAAATTCTTAGAATCAATTACAGGAGGTCCAACGGGTATTTAAGGGGAATTCCAGGAGCGTTCAAGGGACCCTCAGAGCTTTAGAGGGTTTTGTGAGTGTTCCATGTGGTTTCAAGAGCATTCCATGCAGTTCCAGTAGTGTTTTAGAAGGTTTTAAGGGTTCCAAGGACATTGAAGAGGTTTTCCATGGCGTTTCAGGAACGTTCCACTGGTTTTAAAGGGGTTTGAGAGATGTTCCTATGCATTTTAAGCGCTTAAGGGATCTGAGAGGGTTTCAACGGTGTTACAAGGGGTTTTGTGAGCATTTCATGAGATTTTAGAAGCGTTAAAGCAGTGGTCCTCAGGCTTACTGTCTATGCGGGCCACAATTTAATTGTGCACGAAGGCTGCGGGCCGCGAGGCATTTAAGAATTTATTTTGATCAAATTTTAAAGAGTTTCGGGAACTTCAACCTACAAGTTATCCTTTATATTTTACAGAATAATGTTTCAGAGTAATTTTTGGGCACAATTATTTTGCAGATGAAAATAATTTTCAAAGTTAACATTACTGATTTAAAATAGCTTGTTGCTGATTTGTACACAGATAAAAATATTTTATTAAAATTCAGCGAGAAATCATGCACATAAAGGGAATGCTAGAGTTAGTGTACTTTTACATGAGATATAATGTAAAATTTCATTACCATCGTGTTAATTTCTGCCAACCGTTGCGTAAACCATCATGGACTCTACGCGACTATAAGCGGAAATTTACACGATCGTAGCGTAATTTTCAATGATACATATCTCATGTAAATATGCACTAACTCCAGCATTCCCTTTATGTGCATGATGTCTCGCTGAATTTTGCATGAATATTTTTTCTGTGTATCTTTTGCTTGTGAATTAATTCTTTACTTCTTAAAAGGGCTTTGATAAAACTGTTTGCTTCTATTTTTTGCAATCTTCCTATTAAATTTCAAAATCAGATCGCGGGCCGCACTGAACCTTCTCGAGGGCCGCATGCGGCCCGCGGGCCGCAGTTTGGTGACCACTGCGTTAAAGAGATGTTCTATTGTGTTTCAGGGGGGATCCATGGGCATTCCATGGGGTTCCAGGAGGCTTTCGAGAGTTTCAGGGTTTCAATGTAGTTTTCAAGGGCGTTTCAGGACGTTGCAGTGGGTTCCAAGGTGTTTCAGTGTGTCTCAGGGGTGCTTCAAGGGGTTTTCGCGCTATTCCAGGGAGTTTTAGGGCTGTTCCATTCCAGGGGATTATAGAGGGTCCCTATAGGTTTTCAATGGCCTTTTATGCGGTTCCACTTTTCAGAGAAGGGTTTCAGGGGTATTCATGGTGTTTCAGGAAATCTATCCTTGATATCACCTGAAACCATGAAAAGCCTTGAAATACCTCAGTTAACCCGTGAAACTTCCTTGAAAACTCTTTATATTTTAACTGAATCTTCTGTAAATCTTCCGGAGTCCTCGAAACCTCCTGAAACTCCCTGACATCCGCTGAAAATTCCTGAAATTCCTATGAATCATCTCTGAAACCCCCTTTGAACCACCAAGGAATCTCAGGGACCTCCGAAATCCCCTCTGAAACCCTTCTGAAACTCTCATGAAACTTGAAAAAGAAGATCTGTTCAACAACTAGTGTTCATCGGTCAACATTAGGATAAGATACGATACAAATGTTCTACTTTCTGTTATAAAATGCAATTGAAGGGAAATCAAAATCATTGGGAATTATACTTAAGTACAAGTAATGACTAAATCTAGACGTTCACCGAGTATTTTTCTACTACTTTAAAGCTCTGTAGAGCTGTATGCCCGGAAAAACAAATGCAAACAAACATTCCTGTACTAATCGTTAAAAAATGCCTGATTACCCTAGTTGATTCTCCCTGACAATCAAAACTAAGAGAAACCAGTATTGAAAGTCGACCTTTTTAATTTTTTTGAGAAAAGTTGTGTGAACACAAATCGAGATCGTTTTGATGGTGCGATTTGATGTGTTTACATAAAAAAAATATGTAATTAAAATTCAGCGAGAAATCATGCACATAAAGGGAATGCTAGAGTTAGTGCACTTTTACATGAGATATAAGGTAAAATTACATAACCATCGTGTAAATTTCCGCTAACCGTCACGTAAACCATCATGGACACCAACCGGTTACGCAACTATTAGCGGAAGTTTACACAAACGTAACGTAATTTTACATGATATCTCATGTAAATATGCACTAACTCTAGCGTTCCCTTTATGTGAATGATTATTCGCTTAACTTTACATGATTTTTGTTTTCTGTGTGGTGGGTTCATCAACCTTTGCTCAGTAAGCCCTACCCCTACCGCCCTGTGGTACCGGCCGGACTGCGAGCAACCTTAGGGAAGATTGGCTAACCATTCCCGGTTGGAACTTTGATCATGAAGTGACAAGGAAAGGGGGGGGGGGGGTCTGAGTTCTAAGGAAGACCTCTAAGCTCAATTGTGCACTGTGGTCTTCCGATAAGTAGTAGTAGGCTCTAGGTTGACGTTTGGCCCTGCCAGTCAGCCGTAAAAAAGACATTGCAACGAAATATCAGCATGAGAATAATACGAACCGAGACCAACGGTGACCAGCGCTGCAGGAAGTGTGTTGGACATTATCCATGGTGAGAATAATCAGATGTAATCATACCATCCGCCAGTACTGCGGCTACAGATTCAGGATCTGAATTTTTAAAACAGCCTAATTAACGTACACAACTCTCACTCCGAAATCACCGTTGATGACAAGGACGCATTCCACAAGCAGCCCTAACGCGTATATGACCACTGCCCAAGCCATGACGTCAAGATCATCATATAAGACCTAAATGATCAAGTAGGCCAGGAGGAGGAACTCAAATCACCTGAGAATCACCACAGCAGACGGCATCGAAGTATTACCGGAGGAATGGATGGAAGGTATCTTGTGTCCCATCTACAAAAAGGGCGACAAGTTGGATTGCGGGAACTACCGCGTGATCACACTACTGAGCGCTGCTTACAAGATACTCTCTTAAATTTTATGCCGCCGTCTATCACCGAATGCAAGAGGGTTCGTGGGGCAATATCAGGCTGGATGTATGGATGAACGCGCTACAACGAACCAGATGTTTGCCATCCGCCAGGTGTTGCAGAAATGCCGCGAAAACAACGTGCCCACACATCACTTGTTCATCGATTTCAAATCGGCGTATGATACAATCAATCGAGAACAGCTATGGCAGATTATGCACGAATACGGATTCCCGGATAAACTGATACGAATGATCAAGGCGACGATGGATCAAGTGATGTGCGTAGTTCGAGTATCAGGGTCACTCTCGAGTCCCTTCGAATCTCGCAGAGGGTTACGGCAAGGTGATGGTCTTTCGTGCTTGCTGTTCAACATTGCTTTAGAGGGTGTAGCGAGTGGAACGATTTTCACGAAGTCCGTTCAGCTGCTTGGTTTCGCTGATGATATTGATATTATTGCTCGCAAATTTGAGACGATGGTGGAAACGTACATCCGACTAAAGAGTGAAGCCAGGCGAATCGGATTAGTCATTTATGTGTCGAAGACAAAGTACATGATGGCAAAGGGCTCCAGGGAGGAATCACCGCGCCTGCCACCCCGAATTTATATCGACGGTAATGAAATCGAGGCGGTTGAAGAATTCGTGTACTTGGGCTCACTGGTGACCGCCGACAACGACACCATCAGAGAAATTCAGAGGCGCATTGTGGCAGGAAATCGTGCTTACTTTGGACTCCGCAGAACTCTACGATCAAATAAAGTTCGCCGTAACACGAAGATAACTATATGTACAAAACGCGGATAAGACCGGTCGTCCTCTATGGGCACGAAACATGGACCCTATGTGCAGAGGACCAACGCGCCCTTGGAGTTTTCTAACGGAAGGTGTTGCGTACCATCTACGGCGGAGTGCAGATGGAAGACGGGACTTTTTTTTTTTCCTTCTAAACCATAGGGGGATAGATCTGCTCATCAGACACCCTAACAGGAAGGTTAGGGTAGTGTGGGGTTAAGGCCGTCTTCTACAATGCCGGTAGAAGCCAGGACTACTCTCTCCTCGACCCACTAAAACACATTCCTATGGTCGCCAAACCCTACGTCTCTCCGGAACCACCAAGAAGGTATTGCTTCAGAGAGGGGCTAGTGCATATCGCACCCTCAAGGTTAGCTGCCGTAGCCTAGCAGCAACGAACATCGATGACTCGCTCTGGAGAGTCCATCACGGTAGCGTGTTGGCGCTTAGCCAGTTTCCCGAGTGGTCCTCGCCACTCCCTTTGTCCTCGGAAGGCGGGCAGGGTCAACCCCGCCCGCGCCCTACTGCTGAGCGGACATCAAGAACTGATGCCCACATGCAACCCGATCTGACCTGCCCGCAAAGGAAGGGTATTACTACCCTTCAGGGCCTATCAGATGCATCCGTAAGTTGCAGACAGCAGGGTCTCACCTACCCCGACCCTTGCCGGGGACCCCTTTCCAACCGCGGGCTCAGATCCAACCCAGTAGACTGATGCCACGACAGCACCGCTACCGGGACTTCCTCTCCGCGGCCACTTAATCGCTGTAAGGGTCGATCTCGACCGCAGGGCACCGGTATGACCTACGAAGCCGACTTGGAACCCCTGGACCACCTGGAAGGCGAATGAACCACGAGCTGCATCAGCTGCTGAGAGAACCAACCATCGTCCATACTGCGAAAATCGGGAGGCTACGGTCGGTGGACGGGTCACGTCATGTCGGATAGCAACCTGACTAAAATGGTTTTCGAGAGTCATCTGACCGGTACAAGAAGACGTGGATCGCAGCGAGCTGGGTGGGTCGACCAAGTGGAGGACGATCTGCGGACCCTACGCAGAGTGCGGAACTGGAGACAAACAGCCATGGACCGAGTGGAATGGAGGCGGCCTTAGCCTGATCGGTAAGGTAAGACGGCATCGACGACAGGTCCTATTGTGGCGCTAACATCGACGCTGACCACTACCTGGTGATGATCAATCTGTGTCCAAAGCTTTTCGTCATCAACAATGTCCGGTACCGGCGGACGCCGTAGTACATGTCAACTTATCATACACATAGAATCTAGAGCAAGCGTTGTCAGGAGAGAACGAGTTCCCTTTAGAGGACTGCTAGAGTACAGTAAAAGCAGCCATCAACACCGCAGCCGAGAGCATGTGGAACGGAGTCGACGGAACAAATCGTTCTACAAGAAAAGAACAGCGATTTTACACGAGAAGAATGCAGCGCGGGCTGTAATGCCGCAGCATGGAACCCGGTAGAGTGTGGAACGATACAAACAGAAGCAGAAACAGCAGACCCGTCTTTTTGAGAGAAGAAACGCTGCATGGTAGAAGCGGAGTATGAGAAAATAAAGCTGCTGTGTCATTCTCAAGCAATACAAAAAATCTACCAGTAGCTCAACACATCCCGTATTGACTATAACGTATAAGTCCAGGTAATCGGTGGGTGGAAGCCTAGGATGAAGCAGCATTTTGATGAGCGCCTGAATGGTATATGAAGCGCATACATAGATGATCTAAGCGAGAGAAATAACTGCATCGCCGTAAAGGATCAGTAGGCTCCAGACGCACATCGTCGTCCATTTAGGAAGGTTGTGCCATTTTCCGTTGTCTTTCACGTTTCACATAAAGTAAATGAGTGTGTAAAAAGTAATCAAGCTGGCTTCGTAGACGGCCGCTCGACAATGGACCAGATCTTCACCTCTAAAAATGCCGCGAATTCCAGGTCCCGGCTTCAAGGCGGAGTACGACAGTATCGACCGCACACCTGTGGCAAATCATGGACGAGAATGGTTTTTCCAGGAAGCACGCGACTAATTAAAGTGACGGTGAATGGTGTAAAAAATTGCGTAAGAACTTAGGGTGATATGTCGAGTTCGTTGAAATCTCGCCGGGGAATACGACTAGGTGATGGACACTTATGCCTGCTGTTCAATATCGCCCGGGAAGGTGTTATGCGATAAGCCGGGCTGAACAGCTAGAGTACGATTCTCATGAAATGCGGTAAATTAACCTGTTTTGCGGACGACATGGATGCTAGTGCAAGAATATTTGGAACAGTGGCAGAACTTTACACCCACCTAAAACGTGAAGCAGCAGTCGGAGTGATGGTGAACGCGTCAAATACGAAGTACATGCTGACAGGAGGAACCGCGAACTACAGGCTTAGCCTAGGCAGCAGTGATACGGTAGACAAGAACTTCGTCCACCTCGAGTCCATATTAGCAGCAGAATACAACGTTAGACGTGAAACGTGAAGGCATGTTATCAGTGGAAATTAGTCCTTCTTTTTTCTCTACAAGAACCTGCGGTCGAAAAAAAAAAACTCATCCCCGCACCAAATTCACCATGAACAAGACGCTGATAAGACCAGCGGTTCTCTACAGGCACGAGACCTGCACTATGTTAGAAAAGGATATGCAAGCACTCGAAGTGTTTGAGCGTCGGGTGCTTAGGACCATCTTTGCAACTATGCATGAGGATAGTGTGTGGCGGTGAAGAATGAACCCGAGCTCACTACACTCTACCGTAAACCTAGCTGCCGCAAGAGATCCGGCTTGTGCGGTAGGTACAAGAAGACCTGGAGGGCAGCGCGCAAGATGGGCGGATCGGGTGGAAAAGGATCTTGCGTGCGCTGGGCGTGATCAAAGTTGGAGATTGACAGCCACGAACCATGTATTACGGCAGCTGCCTCTGGAGCCGACCTACTGATTATGGCAGCTGTAAAGGCGTGGGTATTCAGCATGACCATGCTGAGAGTGGCGGGTTCGATTCCCGATCGGCCGATGAACTTTTCGTAAAGGAAATTTCCTAAACTTCTTTATGCTTAGAGTATCTTCGTTCCTGCCTCTCGATATGTACGTGTGCAATGGGCAACGACAAAGGAAGCTTTTAATTAAAAACTGCGGAAATGATCAATACTATGATACGAGGTAGGCTTTATCCCAGAGGGGATACCAAGAAGAAGAAAACGCAGATAATAAGTGATTTCTATTTCCTAGAATCGTATGCAATGTCAAGACGAAAAAAAAATTTGGCACCATGAAGTTCTTAATTAGTGATCATCACTTCAAAGTGAAAATAGCTCTTCAGGTAAGACAACTCCCTACTTCGTAATAGAAAAATTCAGTTAGACGGTATAACTATGAGAAATGTAATATGCTAAGCATTTTCCTTCGCTTTTAAAACATTCACCCTGCTCTGTACCGTGACTCTCAATATTATACACCTTGAAAAGAATAAAATAAGCGCAAACATGATAAGGCAAAGTATTCCACCAGCCTGGCACTGGGCAGATATGTCGAACATCGAAAGCTCTCAATTGTTGTGCTATCTTCCGTCATCTCCCGTGGGCCTGTACGCTTCAGTCGCCTGCCGTGGAACGGTGGCCCTATCTATGTAGGTCTATCAGTTTCCCGTCATGCGAAACAGGGCGTGATTTTCGCAGCATCATCCACAGCCATCGCATCTCCGTTCAACGGGGACAATCATCCTAAAGTTCACGCATCATCGTCATCAGCATCATCATCATCGGCAACGTCAGAGGCTTCTTATCGTTCAACCAGGCCCAAACTTCCGGCTCCCTCGGCAGGGGTTGAGAGGTGCTACATGCGAGTACCTTTTCAGTCAAGAGTGTATAACACAATGACCTATCACCCAACATCGTTGGTCGTTTTGTTGAATAATTAATCACCCATGGTACCCTACATCGTCACTCCGTTTTTGATGAAATTGCATCACAAAAGACCGACACTCGACAGTCATCATCCTTTCCTCGGCATCGTCGCCAGCCGAACAGCGTCCTTCACCACAACAGGCAACGTATTACTGAACTCCTGGGCTGAGCAGCTTTGGCACTTGTAGCGGAATTTCCCAATCAGCTCCTGTTCGGGTGGACTCGTGCGGAGATTTCTCATCCCGAATTTTCCCTCTCCACGCTCCATGTCCATCTCGATAACCGGAGAGCACGAGAGACCCAAGAGCAGAGAGAAAACTTCTGCCCAGTGCAGTACTAGAATGGAAAACCTCACCCAGAATCACCCACTTTGGGATAGGTCACTCTGAGGAAGCAGCACTCAGCTTCACTCCAACCTTCCAGTCATGCTCTGTTTATTATGCTTCGCGGGCTGTGTTTTGGTTTTCCGTTCGCCAGTTTTGGAACTGGGACTAGGTCAATTTTGTGTAGCTATATCGGGAACCCACTTAACCCGTTGTTGTTGCCATTCGGAAGTTTCTCGGTCACTCACGTCTTGGCTTTTGCTGCTGTGCTGCTGCATAGAGAGGAGCCAGAATGTAAGGCAAACACAGAACACTACTGTGCGAGAATGCAGAAATGGAACTCTTTCTTTTGATGAATAAATAATATGGTGTGAATCGATTCACGAAAGGAGGGCAGATGGGGTTGTAATTATTGGGCATTATTCATGAGCACAACCGAGATGAATCAGGACTAGGACAATGGAGAAGAGAGGATTTGAAGAGGCTGTAGGCTGCGATGGCACTTTACTAGCTAAATGGCATTGTATGACCGAAGAGCCAATCAATAAATTATGCAGGCTGCTATTGAAACTTGAGATTGACACAATTCAGTAAATAGACGGCAGCCAGTGCAATGTTTTGAAACGAGAACTTTTTTTTTACATTTGTGTGATGGATTTCAGTAAAACAGGAAAACAAATCCCTCATACTAAGACTGAAGTTTATAATCTAGATCGCTCTGACTTAGTATTACACGTCTTACCAGGCAATATTCCCCATGGCTCCGAGTAGTCGATACTGTCATATCTCGCGTTTAGTATCATACAGACGTATCTAAAATGATTGATTTCTCTTCATCGATTTTCTCGTCAGATTATTCCGCGAAATACGACCAATATTCTTATGATCTCTCGGTGTTTTTCGAAAAATGATGACTAGGGCTAGCTTCTTAAAGTACAAAAACAAACAAAAATGATATGCCGGCCAAGTTATAGACCAGAGAGAAAATCGATAAAGAGAAATAGATCATTGTCGATACGCCCGCATGATACCAAGCGCGAGATATGTCACCTTGCAATTGAGGGGGCTAGAAGCAAAGGGGTCTAAGTGACAAAAACTCACTTTCGCGTAAATCAAGTTTAAAGTTTTTTACCAATTTTTCATTCCATACAAAATGTATGGAGTTGTAAAATCGAAGCTTGAAATCTGAAGAATTTTATGATATGCCAGCTTAAAATCGACAAAATGATCACTTACACCCCTTTGATTCTGGGCCCCTCAAGTGTTCATCTCAATAAAACAAAAGAATGTAAAACCCCGATAATTCGACAATGATTGCTGTTGTATTACCGGGATATGCTTTCAATTCGACAAACTGGGTCAATCTACATAAACTTTATGTTTGTTCTTGTTTTGATTGTCGAATTTGTTATTGAACACAAATTCTACAAATATTGTGATGGTGCGAGGTGAAAGCTCGTTGTTTCTACGAATGTGCATTCCGGTTGATCTCCAGGCGGTTGAAAAGTGTCGAATAAGCGGGGAGGGACGGTATTGCACTCTTGGTCATTCCTCGTGACCGTAGTGGCTACCTGAAGAATCAGCATCTTGTAAAAAGCGAAATTCGTTAATGTTTGCAAGTAACGGCATCTAGACTGGTCTGATTTTGTCTTTACCCGCAATCATGTATACAGTGGTGCATAATTGATCGGACAATATAAGTATGCCCATAGTATAAGTAAAATTCATCATATGGGTAGTTCCGTGTCAAAAATTGAGCTCAGTCCATCAACGCAAACCAAAGTTACAGCATCCCAAACTTGGCCATTTTGTATGAAAATTGACGTTTGCCCGATCAATTGGGTTCTTTAGGGGTATCCCGATTATTTTATAATCTGATTCTCCGCCCAAAAATTTGCCGAACTCCAAAATTTCATAATTTTTGGAGTCCGGAAACTATTTTTAAAATGCATTTAAAGTTTGTATGGGGAAAATTTTTTGTTCGGGTCGAACTGTCACTTTATCGATTGAACTGTCATTATATCCACGAAAATTAAAACTGTTTTGTTAATTTAACCATCAAAACAAAGGTACTGGAATCCAATAAAATCACGTTATACTCAGAAAAATGAGCTCTTTCGATTAGGCTATAGAAAATAGCAATATTTTATTCACTAAACAACCCAATTATGCACCACAGTGTACTTTGTTTTGATTGTGTGGGATCCGAGAACTTCATTTGGATCCATCAAGCTTTGCGCGTTTCAGCCTAATTAATTTCACCGGAAAAGCATTTTCTGACATAACCTGACAAAGCACATACTGTCTATCTGTTTGGAATGAAGACAGACATTCAATCAAAAACTTCTTGGTACACAAATAGGGTAGCGAACCAATTGGGCAGCGGCCGGTATTTTGGGCACTCTTCACTATAACTCAGTCAATTCCAAAACAATTGACTTGAAATTTTGTACGCGGCTAGATACTATACCTATCTCATCGCGTTCCAAAAATGGTGTCAATTGGTTCAGAATTGGCTGAGTTATATCAGAAAAGTGCCCAAAATAGGACCCCTGCCGAGATGGTTCCACTTCCCTATCGCAACTTTTTCGCGACTAGTGCGCTGTGTTGCTAATGATAAGGAGATAGATGCGCACTAATTCCGAAATGATTCGGATAACGTCGCAGGTCGGGTCACGTCGTGACTCAGTTGTGCGACGTCCGGTTTGGTGGCGGCCCGACAATATATTTTCACCGAATCCGCACGCTGCTTTAAAATCAATGAACAGATGGTGACCCAATAACCGGATCCGTCTTTCACAACTTTATATCTCCTTAAAGACAGTCCCCGTAGAATCATAACCTCTATCTGTGGCTTTATTGGTTAAAGCGCTGGGCTAGCGATTTGGGGCAGCCCGAGCAGAAGGGTATAGCAACAGAATAATAAAATATGTTATTTTGGCAAAATAACTGAGTATCGGAAAGAGTTATTTGCATGTTATTAACATAACATGTCATGTTATAAACTTGTCTGTCATAAGCGCAAAATAACAAAAATCATAACAAAAAAAAATGTTCCTGAAAGATCAGTTAAATAACACGTTTTGTTGGTTTCAATAACAACTTAATAATAGCAAAATTTTGAAATATCCAATAACAAATTTTGTAATTAAAAAGTTATTGATAACAATTTAGCGCAAGCGATTTAATATTGTGAACAGAGAGAAACGATAATTTTATCAAACAAATTAAGATGAAAAACTGCCGACAAAACATTTATTAGGTGGTATATGTAATATTTTTTTTAAATAAATTTACACTATAACCTCAATGATTGACACATTTACCCTAGTGAATCTGAGTGGCATCAAAGCAATGAAAGCAGTAAAAATAAAATCTCTAAACATAATCGAAGCAGTTCTTCTTCTTATTACTATTCTAATTACATTTTAAATGTTGAAAGATTTATTTATCGGTAGTTCGTCCTGGAATTGCACCAGCTGATCCAAAACGTTTTATAAAACGGTTAACACTCTGCTGCACTTTCTATATTCGTACCAAACTCACCAAAAACTGGGAATAAAAGGTATACTTATCAAAGTGCTTATAAAACAATAAACTGACAAGAAGGTTCTCTCACTGTTCGAATCTCATGTCAGAAACGATAGAAAGAATGCTATGAACAACGTAAATTTTGAATGATGTAGTTTTGATTGCAGAATTTGTTATTATTGTGCTATTGATGATAACTGAAATTGTTATCCAACAAAACTTGTAATTAAAATATTTTTCAAAGAAAATATACAAATAGTACGATCATAACAGAATAAGATTGTCCAACAAAATATGTTATGGAAAGGTTATGCCTCAATAAGTTAATAATAACAAACCCAGATATAAAAACCCAAGTAACACACATGTTATATAACAGTTACGGCAGCGCAAGTTTTGGTTGTATAGAAGTATATTTTACGTTATTTCAACACAATGCTAGAATAACGTAAAATAAACTTCTATACAACCAAAACTTGCGCTGTCGTAACTCTATTATAACATGTGTGTTGCTTGGGAACAAGTTTTGTGATTCAGTTGTCATTCTTTTGATATTCTCCTCTGCTCGGGAGTGGATTCGAATCCCATCATAACAAGTGATTTTTTTTCAAATAAATGTACCGTCAAGGCGCCATTCACCGTGGGGGCTCCATTCACCGTGTGCCTTCGAATATTTTTTCATTATTTCCATATTATGATTAAATGATATGACAATTTCCCTCCAATTTCACCAATACAACACTAATGTATTGTTACCATGCCAAAACGCTCATTAGAATCATTTAAAAGTATCATTTTGACACTAAAGTGTGTTTACATGAAGCGGGTTTCTGCTCGTTCACTGCATTCATAGTGAAAAAACGAAAACTGCGCTAAGGTGATTTAAGCGATAAACTAAATGTAGTAACGTTTTTATTCCACCAAGAAGCAATTAAATTCACATATCTGGTATGTATTTTGCATTACCGACGTAAGTTTAACAAGAAAGTACGATTACTCGTACTTTTTAATTGCAACAAAAAGGCACGGTAAATGGGTACCCTAAAAATCAATGGTCTCCATTCACCGTGCCCCATTTATCTAGAAAAAATCGAAAATTTGAACATTCGTTTTTCTAATAAAATCTTGCAAGTTATTACTTGAAATGAATTTAAACGAAGAAAATTCCCTTGGCTGGGTTGTTTTGATCATTTTTAAACAAAGTAGAATACAATTTCTCATACACGGTGAATGGGTCCCTACTACCACGGTGAATGGTGACCTACCACGGAATTAGGCGACCCTACTACCCTTTACTAATTGTACTATATCACCAAATTTTGTGAAAATTTTTCTACTTCTATGAATATTGCTTTAATTTTAACCTATAATGAAGGCAATTAAAAGCGGCACCAACAATGTTTATAAGACTGGTGTCAAATGACAGCCCTTATTTGCCCCGAATCCTCTTAGATCCACGGTGAATGGTGCCTTGACGGTATCTCTAAATTTTCCATCAGTCGCTTCGATGATGACCGTGAGGGTTTCTTGCTGTCGGAAGTGTGTTCTGACGTCTAACCATGGATGCAAGTGGTTGACAGTTGGCTGACGATTATCATGCGTCGTAGTGTGTGATATGATTAATTGTTTTCCGTCGAATTCGTTTTCATATGTGGCTGATCCAAATCACAGTGTAACAATTCATCCGAAGATTCATTCAGATAATCTTTCAAAGATTTTTTGCGGAATTCCCTTAGAAATTCTTTCTCCGACTTT
This sequence comes from Aedes albopictus, assembly GCF_035046485.1. NCBI lineage: Eukaryota > Metazoa > Arthropoda > Insecta > Diptera > Culicidae > Aedes > Aedes albopictus. The sequence continues at coordinate 177,394,466 of NC_085137.1, read as the reverse complement.
CTTTTAGAGGTTCCTCGCGTGATTCATTAGAGGATTCCTCTAGGATTTTTTTTCATGGTTTTACCCTGAAGTTCTCCCGAGATGTCTCCATTTATTTCTCAAATTTGTTTATGGATTTCAACTATTTCCCCCGAGATTCTTTCCTAAATTCCATCATTGATGCTTCCCGATTTTCCATACTCCTGTACTCTAAAATAATATAAATTTACACGTGATGTAAATCATCAACGTACGTTAACATACCATGACTAAATGGCAAAATGAACTCAATTTTGCATCCAGCATGTGAACTCATGTGAGTTGTGTATGGCATTAACAAACTTATCTCACCAGGAACGCAGAGACAGTTTCGCATTTATATGTCTCGGTAAAATAGACGTGAGATAATGTGCGTACTTCTCAATCAGCAGACCAGTAGTGTTCGAAACCATGCTAATATTTTACTTTTTTATGGGTTTTCTATCGAATTTTGTTCTAGCGATTGATAGCTCGACTTCAACCGTACTAGAAGATGTAAGTTTTGTGTCAAATGAGCCGCTCCTTTTTTATGTGCATCCAATTTACTCCAATTGACACTCATGGCGAAGTTTTTAACGTTCGCAGCCAAACGGTCCTCTCCAGAACTACTCGTCGTCGTCCTGAGGCTTCTCTCCAGTTTTCATCTACTGTGCTTTTCGTCGCCCGGCCAGTGGTAGCGCCAGTTATCCTGTCAGGTAACAAAGACTGGTATATGTCTGGCCGAAGCCAGTGGTATTACGCTCGTGACGAAGTTTCTAACGTTCGCAGCATTGTTTCTCTCGATTTGTCGATCGAACTTGAGCCATCCGATGCACTGGAGCTCGCCAATTATCTTGTCAGCATAGTTCCCTCAACTTGTCGACTGGACTTGAGCCACCCGGATGTCCTGTTGTTCACCAGTTATATCTACTACGCATTTCTTCACCAGGCCAGTGGTAGCGCCAGTTTCTGACGTTTCGTTTTTCTGCGAAGTTTCTAACGTTCGCAGCACGCTAACGCCGCTCAGCACTAAAGTGCATAATTTCCAGACTACACCAAACATGTGTAACCCTTGCACATTCACAAAATCAGCTCCTGTGTCCGCAAAATCGTTAAATTCGCAAAAAATTTTGTACAGCAATCTAGCTAGGTTTACTAGTGACCTTGGAAAATAAAAAATATCGACATTTCGCATCTAGACGAGTGTACGAGCTGTTTTTGAGAATGTGTAACTGTAACACATTTTTGTGTGGTCTGGAAATTATGCAATTATGAGTAGGGCTTACACATTTTAGTGCTGATCGGTTTTACTGTGAGGATTGTTTCCCTCAACTTGGCGACTGGACTAGAGCTACCCGATGTCCTGTTGTTCGCCAGTTATATGTACTACGAATTTCTCCAAATGACCAGAGGTAGCGCCAGTAACCTTGTCAGGTTATAAGGACTGGTTCCAACGTTCGCTGAATCAATTACCTCGACCAATCAAAAGAGCTTGAATCATCCGTTATAAAACTGATACAAGCTGATGAAAGCTCCAGCTTACTTCGCCGTCTTCCAAAGGATTTTCTGCGGTCTAAAACTGATACGCCTCCGTTGCCCGACCATAGAGTGCATCTCGTCACCCGGTCAGAGATTGTAATCTGTATCCTCATTAACAACACGCACGTCCAGGGGTAGCACCAGTTTCCCTGTTAGGTAACATAACCTGGTATATGTCTGGCCGTAGCCAGTGATACTACGCCCATAACGGAGTCTATTAACGCTTCCAGATTACCCTTACAATATTGGTCATCAATCGTACGCTGGATACTTGGTTGACACGTCAATCCCGTCAGCTGGAAACAACGGTCCCGACAGCCATCGACAGCTTAGACGGTGCAAGGTGGATCATAGTTATACCCGGTTCCATCCAGAAACTTCGAGTCATCCTAACAACTTGTATGGTAATATTCGTATTTAGTTCCTAGGCTTATATAGTTTACTGTAGCAAACCGCACTTCCTTAAAAGAGTCCTTCTCACTGGTAGTGCATATGAATTGTAAATATAAAAAAATGAACTTAAATCTGCATGATTTTTTTGTTCTAAGAACTTGGGTTTTTTTTTTTTCAGAAATACCTTAAAAATTCTGTCAAGAATTCCTCCAGGGATCCTTTCTGGAATTCCGTTCAGAATAAGAATTCTCTTGGAATATCTGCATTAATTTCTTTCAGTATCCCTTGATTGATTTCTCCTAGGATTCGATTAAGGATTCCTCTCGGGTTTCCTTCATGAAATTTCTTCGGGATTCTTTCATAATTATTTTAATACATTCATTCTATCAGGGATTCATATCGAGATTTTTTCACCGATTTCTCCGAAGATTCTTTTACGGATCATTCCCGAAATTGCACGATTATTCCTATTTTTCCGAGATTTCTTTGAGGATTTCTCCCGGGATTACTACATTAGTTCCAGTTGATATTCCTCCAGTGATCTCCTCAAGGATTTCTTCAGGGATTCCTCCTAAATTATTTTAGAGATCTCTCCCAGGGGTTTCTTTTCTTCTTTTTAAATTCTTTCAGGAATTACTCAAACATTAAAAAAAATCAGAGATTTCTTCCAGGATTCCATCAGTGAGTACTCCCGGGTTATCTTTCATTGATTATTCCCGAGTATCATTATGAAATCCTCTCGAGATTTTTTCAGTAATCCTTTTAAGGATTCCCTCAGGTTAATTTAGGGATTTCCATCTCCGGAATTTCTACAGTGATTACCACCCCGGGGCTTCCCCGTGTTCTATTTAGGGCTTTCTCACGAAATTTTTCAGATAATCCTTCAAAAACACATTTAGTGATTACTCTAGGAATCGTTTCTGGTTCCCTTCTGGGATTTCTCTCCAGATTCCTTCCTAGGCTTCTACTGAGATTCTTTCAGAGATTTATTCAGTATTATTTCATGTAGTGCTCCTGAGTATCCAACCGGGATTTTTCTGGGATTTTTTCAGGCATTTTTTCAGAGATTCCTTCTAGTAATCGTTCCGGCAGTTCTTCAGGGATTTCTCACGTGATTTCTTTCGATATTCCACCCAGGATTTGACGCCACCTGCGATCGACCTTCAGTTAGCCTAGTGGTTAAGGCTATGGGTCGCCAGCAGGTTCGACTCCCGTTCCGGTTGGGAAAATTCTCTCGATTCCCTGGGCATAGTGTATCATTGTTCTTGCCTCACAATAAACAAATTCATGCAATGGCTGGCAAAGAAACCTCTTCAATTAATAACTTTGGAAGTGCTCAAATAACCCTAAGTTGAAGTGATGCAGGCCAAGTCCCAGTGGGAACGTAGAGCCATAAAGAAGAAGCCATCTGCGGTTTCTGTAGGGTTTAAGGGTACTTTCAAGGCATTTCTGGTGGTTTCAAAGATTTTCCCAGGAATGGCATGGGGTTTCTTCAGGGGCTTCCAGGAGCAGGCATGGGAATGAGACTTTTTTCTGTTTACCGTTCATCGATACTGGCAGTAAAATAAACACAAAACAACGGCAGCACCAATACCATCAGACGCCGCGCCGACGGCAGTCGAGCAGACGCTTGACGGTTTTCGCTTCCCCACGAAAATTTTTATGAGCAGTCATGCTGAGGCGGGTGATTGCGAAAAATGTCAAATATTTTCATCTGCTAATAACTCACTTGTTTTAGTAAATAACTTAATTCGATTTGCACAAATAGCTAGAGCACACTCCTAGCTTTGCGATGCATGTAAAGATGATTGTCTAGAAGCGGTTTGAAACGCAGAAAAATGCGAAAATGGGAGAGACAGAAATTTCTGTCGTCGTTGTGCTCGAGTACTGGCGCTCTCGCACTTGGAAACCGTTTCGAGGAAGAAGGCTGCAGGAAAAAAAATGTTATGACATTTATTTTTCGAACAGTTTGAGTTTGGTTGGACCTGTGATGTTCGTGTGGAAAAATGTCAAATGTACAGCCGGTAACTGTTTTTTCCAGTACATTTCTCATCCCTGTCCAGGAGAATACCAGAAGTTTTCAGAGGTATTTCAGAAAAAAATCAAGACGTTACAAAGCGTCTCAGGAGGCGTGAGAAGATTTCAGGAACTTCCATGAGAGCTTTAGGGGGTTGCGGAAGTTCTTCAGGGTGTTCAGGATGTTCAGGAACGCTATTGAAGTTTTTCAGGGTTCCAAGAACTTTCATCAGAGCTTTAGAGGGGCTGCAAATGGGTTTGAGAGAAGCCTGACGGCTTTAAAGAGTTGTCAAGAGTTTCGGGTGATTCAATAGTTTAAGGAGGCTTCAGTACTGTTTATAGAGTAAAACTACAGCGTATCAAGAAGCATCAATGGATTTAACAGGGTTTCAGTAGAATTGAAAGGACTTCATGGGCAGTAAATTTACAGGGAAGTCTACTGGATACTCAAGGAGTTGAGAGGTTCAAAGGCGTTTAAAAGGCGTTTTAATGCCTTTCATGAGATTTCAAGGAGCTTCAGGTGCTTCAGGGGCTTTAGTATTGCGAGAGAAGTCTACATCACATTTACGACACGACTGATATTCAGCGAAAATTATGTGACATCACCAGAATTTTTTTGCAGTGTGAACAGGCAGAAGTACGAGAAGCTAAACCACTCGCGTAAATGCTTTGTGCCACAAGCCGACATGTGCCTAGACAATCACGACAATCTTCTCACAAGGGAGCATGAGGTGGCGGCAATATTACGATGAGCAATTCAATGGCTCCGTTGATTTCCAGCCCGGGGTCTCCAGTGGTTAAGGCTTTGGATCGCCAATCCGGCGGGTTCGATTCCCGTTACGGTCGGGAAAATTTTCTCGACTCCCTGGGCATAATGTATCATTGTGCTTGCCTCACAATATACAAATTCATGCAATGGCTGGCAAAAAAAGCCCTCCAATTAATAACTGTGGAAGTGCTCAAAGAACACTAAGTAGGAGAGAGGCCAGCCAAGTTCCTGTGGGAACGTAGAGCCATACAGAAGAAGAAAATTTTCAGCCCCTAACCTGCAAGAGATTGAGGAGGAGGTTGGTCGGTTCAAAAACAACAAAGCCGCTGCAGCAGATCAACTGCCAAGCGAGCAATGATGGGAACACTCACTTGCAAAGAGTTACACTCACTTGCAGTTTTCTTAGCTCAGAAGCGTGCAATGGAAAAACGATGTGTGGACGACTTTTGCCTCGTGATTTTGTCTAAAAGTTTGCTGAATAGAGTAGGGGTCGCACACGCATACCGAAGTCGTGACGCAGCTGCAAAGCCAACTCTCCACGAGCTGAATATAAATTACACTCACCTTGTGGAGAGTCGCTTTCACAGCTCTGTCACGACTTTAAGATGCGTGTGCGATCCTTAATCTATTCGGAAAAGATTTAGACAAAACCACAAGGCAAAAGTCGTCCATACATCGTTTCTTGATTGCACGCTTCTGGGCTGAGAAACTATCAAGTGAGTGTAATTCTTTGCAAGTGAGTGTTCCCATCCTTGTAAGTGAGTTACTAAAATACGGTGGAGAAGCACTGGTGAGAGCACTACACTGGGTCATTACCAAGATTTAGGAGGAGGAAGTATTACCGGAGGAATGGATGGAAGGTTTCGTGTGTTCCATCTACAAAAAGGGCGACAAGTTGGATTGCGGAACTACCGCGCGATCACACTACTGAGCGCTGTCTACAAGATACTCTCTCAAATTTTATGCCGTCTATCACCGATTGCAAGAGAGTTCGTGGGACAATATCAGGCTGGATTTATGGGTGAACGCGCCACAACGGACCAGATGTTCGCCATACGCTATGTGTTGCAGAAATGCCGCGAATACAACGTGCCCACACATCACTTGTTTATCGATTTCAAAACGGCGTATGATACAATCGATCGAGAACAGCTTTGATAGATTATGCACGGATACGGATTCCCGGATAAACTGATACGATTGATCAAGGTGACGATGGATCGAGTGATGTGCGTAGTTCGAATCTCGCAGAGGGTTACGGCAAGGTGATGGTCTTTCGTGTTTGCTGTTCAACATTGCTTTAGAGGGTGTAATAAGGAGAGCGGCAATAAACACGAGTGGGGGGATAAACACGAAGTACGTTCAGCTGCTTGGTTTCGCTGATGATATTGATATTATAGCTCGCAAATTTGAGACGATGGAGGAAACGTACATCCGACTAAAGAATTCCATTAGGCAAATCGGATTAGTCGTTAATGTGTCAAATACAAAGTATTTAACCCACCCCGAATTTCTATCGACGGTGATGAAATCGAGGCGGTTGAAGAATTCGTGTACTTGGTCTCACTGGTGACCGCCGACAACGACATCAGCAGAGAAATTCAGAGGCGCATTGTGGTAGGAAATCGAGCTTACTTTGGACTCCGCAGAACTCTACGATCGAACAAAGTTCGCCGTCACACTAAGGTAACTATCTACAAAACGCTGATTAGACCGGTAGTACTTTATGGGCACGAAACATGGACTCTACGTGCAGAGGATCAACGCGCCCTTGGTGTTTTCGAACGGAAGGTGTTGCGTACCATCTACGGCGGAGTGCAGAAGAGAGTGAAGACGGGACTAGTATATGGCGAATGAACCACGAATTGCATCAGCTGCTGAGAGAACCAAACATCGTTCTTCTTCTTCTTCTTCTACGCAGGCTACGGTCTGTGGGTCACGTCATCAGGATGTCGGATAGCAACCCGACTAAAATAGTTCTCGAGAATCATCCGACCGGTACAAGAAGACGTGGTGCGCAATGAGCTAGGTGGGTCGATCAAGTAGAGGACGATTTGAGGACCTTACGCAGAGTGCGGAACAGGAGACACGCTGCCAAGGACCGAGTAGCAGAGGGCACTGAGGCCTTAGTCTGATTGGTAAGGAAAGTGTGAGATACATAGAGTATGCAAAGATGGTCAATTAACAAAAAAGAAGTGGAAGTACACCACTAAGTTGAAAATCAGGATCTGTCCATGTGGTTAAGTTAACGTTCAGAACAAGACAAGGAAATCGGAATGTATAATTTTATACAATCAATTCAATCCCCGAAATCAAGCTGAGTTTTGTGTAGTACATGACCACATGCCAGTAATATCTACTCAGAAAACTATTACCTCAATGCTTGTAATTCATCCAGTGAAAAGATGCGGCATGTGTACTCACTTCCCTTATTTTCGACTGCTCATCCCCGCATATAAATCGGCGCTTATTTTATACATTGCAAACTCCATCTCCCAGCATCCACGGAATCCATTCAATGCCGAAGGGATCTGTTTATTCTGTGTTACGTTGCAGATTCTCAACCATACAGAGTAAATATGAATAAGTGGCATACTTTTCGAAAGCTCTACTTCAGCCGGAAACAAATTTTTATCCCCCTGCAAAGGAGACAGTTGGATGATGGCAGAAGCTGCCGCAGCGGTAGCACCAGTATCAACACACACGAAAAAAAAATGGAACGGGATGCAAAAACTTCTCGAAATCAACAATCGCATTTTTTTTTTTTGTTGAACTACAGTCACGTCACACTGACACTGGCTGGTGTGTGCCATCCGACCTGGCACCCGGGCACCGCACAGGATGGCTGCCGAGTGCCGGTGCAGGCGAAATGCATGCATGCATGCATCACTCCGGGAGAATGAGAAAACTTTTATCTACACTATTGCATTCTGCGATGTGTACGCGCGCGCGATCTCGTTGTGTGCCATTGCGTCCGTTAGTTCGTTTGTTGGCCGGATTGTTTGCCGTGGCTGTCCGACCGTCCGTCAGAAATTTCGCTCTGTCACATTGTGTCGCGCGCGCTTGAATATGTCGTCCTGCGGAACACCTCTTCTCCAGTGTGGGGAGATCAACGACATAGAGTCAACGGACAGCAGCGCAGCGTAGTCCTGGGCTACGATAGATATGTGGTTTGTATGGGTATCGGATCTAGGACGAAGAAAAGTTGATTGCAGTGTTTATCAAATTACTTAGATGCACTGTGATTCAAACTACCGACAAACACAAACGTTACAGAAAATGGGGTCACCTATCATTTTATTCATAAGCAAACGAATGTAGCATCGTATGGCTCCGTTTTATTTTTTTGTTGTTCTTATATGCACTAGAAAATTCACTTCAACAATACCAATCTGGCAGTTGTTCATGGCATCCGCAAACAAATTGTCTGATTGCGCGAGAATCGAGAGCTTTGTTGGATTCCTCCAAGGACTCCTCCTGGCATTCCTCCAGGGACTCCAGAGATCCCTCTAGAGATTCCTGCAGAGGTCCCTCCAGAGATTCCTGCAGAGATCCCTCCAGAGCTTCCTGGAGAGATCCCTCCAGAGATACCTCCAGGGATTCCTCCAGGGATTCCTTCAGGGATTCCTCCAGGAATTCCTCCAGGGATTCCTCCAGGAATTCCTCCGGGGATTCCTCCAGGAATTCCTCCAGGGATTCCTCCAGGAATTCCTCCAGGGATTCCTCCAGGAATTCCTCCAGGGATTCCTCCAGGAATTCTTCCAGGGATTCCTCCAGGAATTCCTCCAGGAATTCCTCCAGGAATTCCTCCAGGAATTCCTCCAGGAATTCCTCCAGGAATTCCTCCAGGAATTCCTCCAGGAATTCCTCCAGGAATTCCTCCAGGAATTCCTCCAGGAATTCCTCCAGGAATTCCTCCAGGAATTCCTCCAGGGATTCCTCCAGGAATTCCTCCAGGGATTCCTCCAGGAATTCCTCCAGGGATTCCTCCAGGAATTCCTCGAGGGATTCCTCCAGGAATTCCTCGAGGGATTCCTCCAGGAATTCCTCGAGGGATTCCTCCAGGAATTCCTCGAGGGATTCCTCCAGGAATTCCTCCAGGGATTCCTCCAGGGATTCCTCCAGGAATTCCTCCAGGGATTCCTTCAGGAATTCCTCCAGGGATCCCTTCAGGAATTCCTCCAGGGATTCCTCCAGGAATTCCTCCAGGGATTCCTCCAGGAATTCCTCCAGGGATTCCTCCAGGAATTCCTCCAGGAATTCCTCCAGGAATTCCTCCAGGGATTCCTTCAGGAATTCCTCCAGGGATTCCTCCAGGAATTCCTCCAGGAATTCCTCCAGGGATTCCTCCAGGAATTCCTCCAGGGATTCCTCCAGGAATTCCTCCAGGGATTCCTCCAGGAATTCCTCCAGGGATTCCTCCAGGAATTCCTCCAGGGATTCCTCCAGGGATTCCTCCAGGAATTCCTCCAGGGATTCCTCCAGGAATTCCTCCAGGGATTCCTCCAGGAATTCCTCCAGGGATTCCTCCAGGAATTCCTCCAAGGATTCCTCCAGGAATTCCTCCAGGGATTCCTCCAGGAATTCCTCCAGGGATTGCTCCAGGAATTCCTCCAGGGATTCCTCCAGGAATTCCTCCAGGGATTCCTCCAGGAATTCCTCCAGGGATTCCTCCAGGAATTCCTCCAGGGATTCCTCCAGGAATTCCTCCAGGGATTCCTCCAGGAATTCCTCCAGGGATTCCTCCAGGAATTCCTCCAGGGATTCCTCCAGGAATTCCTCCAGGGATTCCTCCATAGATTCTTCCAGGGATTCTTCCAGGTATTCCTCCAGGGATTCTTCCAGGTATTCCTCCAGGGATTCCTCCAGGGATTCCTCCAGGAATTCCTCCAGGGATTCCTCCAGGGGTTCCTCCAGGAATTTCTCCAGGGATTCCTCCAGGAATTGCTCCAGGGATTCCTCCAGGAATTCCTCCAGGAATTCCTCCAGGGATTCCTCCAGGAATTCCTCCGGGGATTCCTCAAGGAATTCCTCCAGGGATTCCTCCAGGAATTCCTCCAGGGATTCCTCCAGGGATTCCTCCAGGAATTCCTCCAGGGATTCCTCCAGGAATTCCTCCAGGGATTCCTCCAGGAATTCCTCGAGGGATTCCTCCAGGAATTCCTCGAGGGATTCCTCCAGGAATTCCTCGAGGGATTCCTCCAAGAATTCCTCGAGGGATTCCTCCAGGAATTCCTCGAGGGATTCCTCCAGGAATTCCTCGAGGGATTCCTCCAAGAATTCCTCCAGGGATTCCTCCAGGTATTCCTCCAGGAATTCCTCCAGGGATTCCTTCAGGAATTCCTCCAGGGATTCCTCCAGGGATTCCTTCAGGAATTCCTCCAGGGATTCCTTCAGGAATTCCTCCAGGGATTCCTCCAGGAATTCCTCCAGGGATTCCTCCAGGGATTCCTCCAGGGATTCCTCCAGGAATTCCTCCAGGGATTCCTCCAGGAATTCCTCCAGGGATTCCTCCAGGAATTCCTCCAGGGATTCCTCCAGGAATTCCTCCAGGGATTCCTCCAGGAATTCCTCCAGGGATTCCTCCAGGAATTCCTCCAGGGATTCCTCCAGGAATTCCTCCAGGGATTCCTCCAGGAATTCCTCCAGGGATTCCTCCAGGAATTCCTCCAGGGATTCCTTCAGGAATTCCTCCAGGGATTCCTTCAGGAATTCCTCCAGGGATTCCTCCAGGAATTCCTCCAGGGATTCCTCCAGGAATTCCTCTAGAAATTCCTCCAGGGATTCCTCCAGGAATTCCTCCAGGGATTCCTCCAGGGATTCCTCCAGGAATTCCTCCAGGGATTCCTCCAGGAATTCCTCCAGGGATTCCTCCAGGAATTCCTCCAGGGATTCCTCCAGGAATTCCTCCAGGGATTCCTCCAGGAATTCCTCCAGGGATTCCTCCAGGAATTCCTCCAGGGATTCCTCCAGGAATTCCTCCAGGGATTCCTCCAGGAATTCCTCCAGGGATTCCTCCAGGAATTCCTCCAGGGATTCCTCCATAGATTCCTCCAGGGATTCTTCCAGGTATTCCTCCAGGGATTCTTCCAGGTATTCCTCCAGGGATTCCTCCAGGGATTCTTCCAGGTATTCCGCCAGGGATTCCTCCAGGGATTCCTCCAGGGATTCCGCCAGGGATTCCGCCAGGGATTCCGCCAGGGATTCCGCCAGGGATTCCGCCAGGGATTCCGCCAGGGATTCCGCCAGGGATCCCGCCAGGGATTCCGCCAGGGATTCCGCCAGGGATTCCGCCAGGGATTCCGCCAGGGATTCCGCCAGGGATTCCGCCAGGGATTCCGCCAGGGATTCCGCCAGGGATTCCGCCAGGGATTCCGCCAGGGATTCCGCCAGGGATTCCGCCAGGGATTCCGCCAGGGATTCCGCCAGGGATTCCGCCAGGGATTCCGCCAGGGATTCCGCCAGGGATTCCGCCAGGGATTCCGCCAGGGATTCCGCCAGGGATTCCGCCAGGGATTCCGCCAGGGATTCCGCCAGGGATTCCGCCAGGGATTCCGCCAGGGATTCCGCCAGGGATTCCGCCAGGGATTCCGCCAGGGATTCCGCCAGGGATTCCGCCAGGGATTCCGCCAGGGATTCCGCCAGGGATTCCGCCAGGGATTCCGCCAGGGATTCCGCCAGGGATTCCGCCAGGGATTCCGCCAGGGATTCCGCCAGGGATTCCGCCAGGGATTCCGCCAGGGATTCCGCCAGGGATTCCGCCAGGGATTCCGCCAGGGATTCCGCCAGGGATTCCGCCAGGGATTCCGCCAGGGATTCCGCCAGGGATTCCGCCAGGGATTCCGCCAGGGATTCCGCCAGGGATTCCGCCAGGGATTCCGCCAGGGATTCCGCCAGGGATTCCGCCAGGGATTCCGCCAGGGATTCCGCCAGGGATTCCGCCAGGGATTCCGCCAGGGATTCCGCCAGGGATTCCGCCTGGGATTCCGCCTGGGATTCCACCTGGGATTCCGCCAGGGATTCTGCCAGGGATTCCGCCAGGGATTCCGCCAGGGATTCCGCCTGGGATTCCGCCTGGGATTCCGCCAGGGATTCCGCCAGGGATTCCTCCAGGGATTCCGTCAGGGATTCCGCCAGGGATTCCGCCAGGGATTCCGCCAGGGATTTCGCCAGGGATTTCGCCAGGGATTTCGCCAAGAATTCCGCCAGAGATTCCGCCAGGGATTCCGCCAGAGATTCCGCCAGGGATTCCGCCAGGGATTCCGCCAGGGATTCCGCCAGGGATTCCGCCAGGGATTTCGCCAGGGATTTCGCCAAGAATTCCGCCAGCGATTCCGCCAGGGATTCCGCCAGGGATTCCGTCAGGGATTCCGCCAGGAATTCCGCCAGGGATTCCGCCAGGGATTCCGCCAGGGATTCCGCCAGGGATTCCGCCAGGGATTCCGCCAGGGATTCCGCCAGGGATTCCGCCAGGGATTTCGCCAGGGATTCCGCCAGGGATTTCGCCAGGGATTCCGCCAGGGATTCCGCCAGGGATTCCGCCTGGGATTCCGCCAGGGATTCCGCCAGGGATTCCGCCAGGGATTCCGCCAGGGATTCCGCCAGAGATTCCGCCAGGGATTCCGCCAGGGATTCCGTCAGGGATTCCGCCAGGAATTCCGCCAGGGATTCCGCCAGGGATTCCGCCAGGGATTCCGCCAGGGATTCCGCCAGGGATTCCACCAGGGATTCCGCCAGGGATTCCGCCAGGGATTTCGCCAGGGATTCCGCCAGGGATTTCGCCAGGGATTCCGCCAGGGATTCCGCCAGGGATTCCGCCAGGGATTCCGCCAGGGATTCCGCCAGGGATTCCGCCAGGGATTCCGCCAGGGATTCCGCCAGGGATTCCGCCAGGGATTCCGCCAGGGATTCCGCCAGGGATTCCGCCAGAGATTCCGCCAGGGATTCCGCCAGGGATTCCGCCTGGGATTCCGCCAGGGATTCCGCCTGGGATTCCGCCAGGGATTCCGCCAGGGATTCCGCCAGGGATTCCTCCAGGGATTCCTCCAGGGATTCCGCCAGGGATTCCGCCAGGGATTCCGCCAGGGATTCCGCCAGGGATTCCACCAGGGATTCCGCCAGGGATTCCACCAGGGATTCCGCCAGGGATTCCACCAGGGATTCCGCCAGGGATTCCGCCAGGGATTCCGCCAGGGATTCCGCCAGGGATTCCGCCAGGGATTCCGCCAGGGATTCCGCCAGGGATTCCGCCAGGGATTCCGCCAGGGATTCCGCCAGGGATTCCGCCAGGGATTCCGCCAGGGATTCCGCCAGGGATTCCGCCTGGGATTCCGCCTGGGATTCCGCCAGGGATTCCGCCAGGGATTCCTCCAGGGATTCCGCCAGGGATTCCGCCAGGGATTCCGCCAGGGATTCCGCCAGGGATTCCGCCAGGGATTCCGCCAGGGATTCCGCCAGGGATTCCGCCAGGGATTCCGCCAGGGATTCCGCCAGGGATTCCGCCAGGGATTCCGCCAGGGATTCCGCCTGGGATTCCTCCAGGGATTCCGCCAGGGATTCCGCCAGGGATTCCTCCAGGGATTCCGCCAGGGATTCCGCCAGGGATTCCGCCAGGGATTCCGCCAGGGATTCCGCCAGGGATTCCGCCAGGGATTCCGCCAGGGATTCCGCCAGGGATTCCGCCAGGGATTCCGCCAGGGATTCCACCAGGGATTCCGCCAGGGATTCCACCAGGGATTCCGCCAGGGATTCCGCCAGGGATTCCGCCAGGGATTCCGCCAGGGATTCCGCCAGGGATTCCGCCAGGGATTCCGCCTGGGATTCCGCCAGGGATTCCGCCAGGGATTCCGCCAGGGATTCCGCCAGGGATTCCGCCAGGGATTCCGCCTGGGATTCCGCCTGGGATTCCGCCAGGGATTCCGCCAGGGATTCCTCCAGGGATTCCGCCAGGGATTCCGCCAGGGATTCCGCCAGGGATTCCTCCAGGGATTCCGCCAGGGATTCCGCCAGGGATTCCGCCAGGGATTCCTCCAGGGATTCCGCCAGGGATTCCACCAGGGATTCCGCCAGGGATTCCACCAGGGATTCCGCCAGGGATTCCACCAGGGATTCCGCCAGGGATTCCGCCAGGGATTCCGCCAGGGATTCCGCCAGGGATTCCGCCTGGGATTCCGCCAGGGATTCCGCCAGGGATTCCGCCAGGGATTCCGCCAGGGATTCCGCCAGGGATTCCGCCTGGGATTCCGCCTGGGATTCCGCCAGGGATTCCGCCAGGGATTCCTCCAGGGATTCCGCCAGGGATTCCGCCAGGGATTCCTCCAGGGATTCCACCAGGGATTCCGCCAGGGATTCCACCAGGGATTCCGCCAGGGATTCCGCCAGGGATTCCGCCAGGGATTCCTCCAGGGATTCCGCCAGGGATTCCGCCAGGGATTCCGCCAGGGATTCCGCCAGGGATTCCACCAGGGATTCCGCCAGGGATTCCACCAGGGATTCCGCCAGGGATTCCACCAGGGATTCCGCCAGGGATTCCGCCAGGGATTCCGCCAGGGATTCCTCCAGGGATTCCGCCAGGGATTCCGCCAGGGATTCCTCCAGGGATTCCGCCAGGGATTCCGCCAGGGATTCCGCCAGGGATTCCGCCAGGGATTCCGCCAGGGATTCCGCCAGGGATTCCGCCAGGGATTCCGCCAGGGATTCCTCCAGGGATTCCGCCAGGGATTCCGCCAGGGATTCCGCCAGGGATTCCGCCAGGGATTCCGCCAGGGATTCCGCCAGGGATTTCGCCAGGGATTCCGCCAGGGATTTCGCCAGGGATTCCGCCAGGGATTCCGCCAGGGATTCCGCCTGGGATTCCGCCAGGGATTCCGCCAGGGATTCCGCCAGGGATTCCGCCAGGGATTCCGCCAGAGATTCCGCCAGGGATTCCGCCAGGGATTCCGTCAGGGATTCCGCCAGGAATTCCGCCAGGGATTCCGCCAGGGATTCCGCCAGGGATTCCGCCAGGGATTCCGCCAGGGATTCCACCAGGGATTCCGCCAGGGATTCCGCCAGGGATTTCGCCAGGGATTCCGCCAGGGATTTCGCCAGGGATTCCGCCAGGGATTCCGCCAGGGATTCCGCCAGGGATTCCGCCAGGGATTCCGCCAGGGATTCCGCCAGGGATTCCGCCAGGGATTCCGCCAGGGATTCCGCCAGGGATTCCGCCAGGGATTCCGCCAGGGATTCCGCCAGAGATTCCGCCAGGGATTCCGCCAGGGATTCCGCCTGGGATTCCGCCAGGGATTCCGCCAGGGATTCCTCCAGGGATTCCGCCAGGGATTCCGCCAGGGATTCCTCCAGGGATTCCGCCAGGGATTCCGCCAGGGATTCCGCCAGGGATTCCGCCAGGGATTCCGCCAGGGATTCCGCCAGGGATTCCGCCAGGGATTCCGCCAGGGATTCCGTCAGGGATTCCACCAGGGATTCCGCCTGGGATTCCGCCAGGGATTCCGCCAGGGATTTCGCCAGGGATTCCGCCAGGGATTCATCCAGGGATTCCGCCAGGGATTTCGCCAGGGATTCCGCCAGGGATTTCGCCAGGGATTTCGCCAGGGATTTCGCCAGGGATTTCGCCAAGAATTCCGCCAGCGATTACGCCAGGGATTCCACCAGGGATTCCGCCAGGGATTCCGCCAGGGATTCCGCCTGGGATTCCGCCAGGGATTCCGCCAGGGATTCCGCCTGGGATTCCGCCAGGGATTCCGCCAGGGATTTTGCCAGGGATTCCGCCAGGGATTTTGCCAGGGATTCCTCCAGGGATTCCGCCTGGGATTCCGCCTGGGATTCCGCCTGGGATTCCACCAGGGATTCCGCCAGGGATTCCGCCAGGGATTCCGCCAGGGATTCCGCCTGGGATTCCGCCAGGGATTCCGCCAGGGATTCCGCCAGGGATTCCGCCAGGGATTCCGCCAGGGATTCCGCCAGGGATTCCGCCAGGGATTCCGCCAGGGATTCCGCCAGGGATTCCGCCAGGGATTCCGCCAGGGATTCCGCCAGGGATTCCGCCAGGGATTCCGCCAGGGATTCCGCCAGGGATTCCGCCAGGGATTCCGCCAGGGATTCCGCCAGGGATTCCGCCAGGGATTCCGCCAGGGATTCCGCCAGGGATTCCGCCAGGGATTCCGCCAGGGATTCCGCCAAGGATTCCGCCAGGGATTCCGCCAGGGATTCCTCCAGGGATTCCTCCAGGGATTCCTCCAGGGATTCCTTCAGGAATTCCTCCAGGGATTCCTTCAGGAATTCCTCCAGGAATTCCTTTAGGAATTCCTCCAGGGATTCCTTCAGGAATTCCTCCAGGGATTCCTTCAGGAATTCCTCCAGGGATTCCTTCAGGAATTCCTCCAGGAATTCCTCCAGGGATTCCTCCAGGAATTCCTCCAGGGATTCCTTCAGGAATTCCTCCAGGGATTCCTTCAGGAATTCCTCCAGGGATTCCTTCAGGAATTCCTCCAGGGATTCCTTCAGGAATTCCTCCAGGGATTCCTTCAGGAATTCCTCCAGGGATTCCTTGAGAAATTCCTCCAGGGATTCCTTGAGGAATTCCTCCACGGATTCCGTCAGGAATTCCTCCAGGGATTCCTTCAGGAATTCCTCCAGGGATTCCTTCAGGAATTCCTCCAGGGATTCCTTCAGGAATTCCTCCAGGGATTCCTTCAGGAATTCCTCCAGGGATTCCTTCAGGAATTCCTCCAGGATTCCTTCAGGAATTCCTCCAGGGGTTTCGTCAGGAATTCCTCCAGGGATTTCTTCAGGAATTCCTCCAGGGATTCCTTTAGGAATTCCTCCAGGGATTCCTTCTGGGACTCCTCCAGGGATTCCTTCTGGGACTCCTCCAGGGATTCCTTCAGGGATTCCTCCAGGGATTCCTTCAGGGATTCCTCCAGGGATTCCTTCAGGAATTCCTCCAGGGATTCCTTCAGGGATTCCTCCAGGGATTCCTTCAGGGATTCCTCCAGGGATTCCTTCAGGGATTCCTCCAGGGATTCCATCAGGGATTCCTCTAGGGATTCCTCCAGGGATTCCTCCATGAATTTCTTCAGGGATTCCTCCAGGAGTTCCTCCAGGGATTCCTCCAGGAATTTATCCAGGGATGCCTCCAGGAATTCCTCCAGAGATTCCTCCAGGAATTCCTCCAAAGATTCCTCCAGGGATTCCTCCAGGGATCCCTCCAGAGATTCCTCCAGGGATTCCTTTAGAGGTTCCTCCAGGGATTCCCCCAGGGATTGCTCCAGGGATTCCCTCAGGAATTCCTCCATAGATTCCTTCAGAAATTCCTCCAGGGATTCCTTCAGGAATTCCTCCAGGGATTCCTTCAGGAATTCCTCCAGGGATTCCTTCAGGAATTCCTCCAGGGATTCCTTCAGGAATTCCTCCAGGGATTCCTTCAGGAATTCCTCCAGGGATTCCTTCAGGAATTCCTCCAGGGATTCCTTCAGGAATTTCTCCAGGGATTCTTTCAGGAATTTCTCCAGGGATTCCTTCAGGAATTCCTCCAGGGATTCCTTGAGAAATTCCTCCAGGGATTCCTTGAGAAATTCCTCCAGGGATTCCTTGAGGAATTCCTCCAGGGATTCTCTCAGGAATTCCTCCACGGATTCCTTCAGGAATTCCTCCAGGGATTCCTTCAGGAATTCCTCCAGGGATTCCTTCAGGAATTCCTCCAGGGATTCCTTCAGGAATTCCTCCAGGGATTCCTTCAGGAATTCCTCCAGGATTCCTTCAGGAATTCCTCCAGGGGTTTCTTCAGGAATTCCTCCAGGGATTTCTTCAGGAATTCCTCCAGGGATTTCTTCAGGAATTCCTCCAGGGATTCCTTCAGGAATTCCTCCAGGGATTCCTTCAGGAATTCCTCCAGGATTCCTTCAGGAATTCCTCCAGGGGTTTCTTCAGGGATTCCTCCAGGGATTCCTTCAGGGATTCCTCCAGGGATTCCTTCAGGAATTCCTCCAGGGATTCCTTCAGGGATTCCTCCAGGGATTCCTTCAGGGATTCCTCCAGGGATTCCTTCAGGGATTCCTCCAGGGATTCCTTCAGGGATTCCTCCAGGGATTCCATCAGGGATTCCTCTAGGGATTCCTCCAGGGATTCCTCCATGAATTTCTTCAGGGATTCCTCCAGGAGTTCCTCCAGGGATTCCTCCAGGAATTTATCCAGGGATGCCTCCAGGAATTCCTCCAGAGATTCCTCCAGGAATTCCTCCAAAGATTCCTCCAGGGATTCCTCCAGGGATCCCTCCAGAGATTCCTCCAGGGATTCCTTTAGAGGTTTCTCCAGGAGTTCCCCCAGGGATTGCTCCAGGAATTCCCTCAGGAATTCCTCCATAGATTCCTTTAGAAATTCCTCCAGGGATTCCTTCAGGAATTCCTCCAGGGATTCCTTCAGGAATTCCTCCAGGGATTCCTTCAGGAATTCCTCCAGGGATTCCTTCAGGAATTTCTCCAGGGATTCCTTCAGGAATTTCTCCAGGGATTCCTTCAGGAATTTCTCCAGGGATTCCTTCAGGAATTTCTCCAGGGATTCCTTCAGGAATTTCTCCAGGGATTCCTTCAGGAATTCCTCCAGGGATTCCTTGAGAAATTCCTCCAGGGATTCCTTGAGGAATTCCTCCAGGGATTCTCTCAGGAATTCCTCCACGGATTCCTTCAGGAATTCCTCCAGGGATTCCTTCAGGAATTCCTCCAGGGATTCCTTCAGGAATTCCTCCAGGGATTCCTTCAGGAATTCCTCCAGGGATTCCTTCAGGAATTCCTCCAGGGATTCCTTCAGGAATTCCTCCAGGGATTCCTTCAGGAATTCCTCCAGGATTCCTTCAGGAATTCCTCCAGGGGTTTCTTCAGGAATTCCTCCAGGGATTTCTTCAGGAATTCCTCCAGGGATTCCTTTAGGAATTCCTCCAGGGATTCCTTCTGGGATTCCTCCAGGGATTCCTTCAGGGATTCCTCCAGGGATTCCTTCAGGGATTCCTCCAGGGTTTCCTTCAGGGATTCCTCCAGGGATTCCTTCAGGAATTCCTCCAGGGATTCCTTCAGGAATTCCTCCAGGGATTCCTTCAGGGATTCCTCCAGGGATTCCTTCAGGGATTCCTCCAGGGATTCCTTCAGGGATTCCTCCAGGGATTCCATCAGGGATTCCTCTAGGGATTCCTCCAGGGATTCCTCCATGAATTTCTTCAGGGATTCCTCCAGGAGTTCCTCCAGGGATTCCTCCAGGAATTTATCCAGGGATGCCTCCAGGAATTCCTCCAGAGATTCCTCCAGGAATTCCTCCAAAGATTCCTCCAGGGATTCCTCCAGGGATCCCTCCAGAGATTCCTCCAGGGATTCCTTTAGAGGTTCCTCCAGGGATTCCCCCAGGGATTGCTCCAGGGATTCCCTCAGGAATTCCTCCATAGATTCCTTCAGAAATTCCTCCAGGGATTCCTTCAGGAATTCCTCCAGAGATTCCTTCAGGAATTCCTCTAGGAATTCCTTTAGGAATTCCTCCAGGGATTCCGCCAGGGATTCCGCCAGGAATTCCTCCAGGAATTCCTCCGAGAATTGCTCAGAAAACCCCGAAAACTCCCCCTATACAGGCATTCAAAATGCAGAAAACATTTTTCATATTTAAATGTGATTATGTCTATTAAAAAAAATATTGTTTAAAATAATGTGCACCGTCGTTCGGTAGTACAAAGAGAAGTATCATCAAAATGCATTTTGCTGTTTTCTTGCCATACGATGATGCGGAAATCAAGTGAAACTCAAGAACTTTTATGTCATCTATTTATCTGGAAGCTATCAAGTGCTATCGGACACACAGCAGAGAGCATTCAATCGTCCGAGATAATAAAATTCGCAGCATGGATCGTTTGTTGCTGCCATAAATCATATTCCCATTATTCACCAGCTTGTTCGAGAATAAACTACTCTGCTGGGGGATTGATGATGTTATCGGTTCCTTGTTGGCTTATTTTTGTGTTCCATACGTATTGTTCCTGCCTCTGCCACTATCTTATGGAAGGAGCTCTTGGCATTTGCCAGATCGCCATTGCCAACACAAAGCTATGGTAGCATTGTCGTCTGGTAGTCACAAGACTAGACAACTTTTGAAGGCTTCCAAATACTCTTCCACATATTGACTCCATCTCAATCGTTTCATAATGATAAATGGAACGCATTTATGCTGCCGATGGTGAAGTCAGTGGAGGTATGTATTTTCTTCAGCAGAACAGTTTACAGATGCACAAGCTGTTGAGCACTTCAAAGTTGACTTAAACAATAACTAACTGCGAGTTTCACCAATAGTCCAAATTCACATCAGATTCAAACATTCAAGGAAAAATAACCCGTGTCGGTTCAACACACACCAACTTAAGGACACAGGGGCAATAAGGTCCTTCATTGGGGAACTGGAGAATCATGCAACGCACATTCTGGAAGATGGCAGTGTAGAAAAACCATGAATACCTTACTCTAAGTATAAACTGTCCGCTTTGTGAAAACAATCCTAAATGAGCTGAAATGGGCCTATATAATTCCAATTCAATTTGAAATAGTAAACAGCATCCTCGAACAACTTGGTAGCAAAATGGTCCTGGTCCAACCAGGAATCAAAAACGTCATTCTCAGTATGGTCGTGAATACCCACGCCGTAAAACCTTGGCAAAATGGGCCCCTTGAGTACTGCTTACTAATATCTATATTTGACTCCATCGAGCTAGAAGTTATACCGACTTTAACGTTCTATCCTGAACAAAACGTGGGTAATTTCCACCAAGATAATCCCGGATAGTTACCGCGACTCCAGGTTTATTGGCATAAGCCGCATCCATAAGCGTATACTTTCCCGAAAATTACTCATAAAGGACCTACAAAAAGGAAGCAAAAACGGAATATCAATACCCACCGCCCAACGATAATTTATTGACGCCTTTTTTTGGCTCCAACCGTGGCCATCAGTAAACTTAAACATTCTCCTCATTTTACAATTGATTAATGGTGGAAACGTCGTACACAGTCCCTCTATAGCAAACCGTCGTCGTCCGCCCAATAAAACCCTGCGGATTTCCACGGCTTTCCGGTTTTGCTGAACGCTCGGCAGCAAGACTGCTGGACCGGTTGGTTGGCTGGACTGCCGAAATTTTTCAATTCTTCTTTCCTTCCTCTCGCTCTTCCGGTATAATATCTTCTGCACTTAGCATCTCCGTGGCCGCGCCGCACCGGATCCAACAACTAACGTGACTAGATTAGCCAAGGGAGCCTGCGGGTGGGAAAAGGAAAACAACATAGACCCAATGAATGTGGGAGAAACAGATACAGTATGGGTTAAGGTACTTGTAACTTTCTCGATTTTTTGTATAAATGCGATGTGATGCTGGTTCTCAGTTTTAAACACAAAGTTTGTTGTGAGAATTTTTTCAAAGAATTTCTTAAAAATCTTAATTATACTCAATATGTAAACATATTTCCAAAAATAGGTGCCTAAATAGTTGACCACCTTTTCCCAAATTTATGTTGTAAAGTTCAGTTGGAAGCTTTTGTATTCAATCACTTTTGTAATAAGTTTCATACATATCAACCAACACTGTAACCTAAAGGCACAAGAAAGAGCACAAGGCGACGCGAATGATAGCTTATTGAGAGGCCGTATTCTTCCAACTGCCCATTTCTTTTCTGACGGCGTTTTTTTCCCCGAACACTCAGAGCACAGTTGGGTTTTCAATTGTACTTGAAAGTGGGGAAACGATATTCTTGGTGGAATGCAGTTGTCGGTTTTTTCTTACAATTTTCCACACTTTTTTCCCAAAAGAAAAAAAATTAATAGCTTAACATTTTCTTTTTTACTAATTTTCAATATTCCTCAGCCTATTGTCCTTTCCCCCATTTTTTCCTAATATTAAGCACACGGTACATCACCTTTTTTAAATAATCCCCTTCCTCATTACATAGAGTAACCCTCATAGGAATTCCGAAAAAAAAAGTTGGAGGTTGAGGGCCTCTCAGTCTCAGGAAAAATCCGGAGAAATTCTAAAAGGAATAGGAGCTGTTCATATACCACGTAGAACTTTAGGCCATCTCAGAACCAATCCGCTCCCCCCGTAGACTTTTGTTCACACAGAAGTTTTGAAATTTGTATGGAGCCTAGACTTAGGTCAGACCACCCCTCTCCCCTTTCCCCAAGAAGTCATTTTGCCAGAGATATTTTGATGATTTTGTGGCTATATCGGTCTCTTTCTACTCATAAGTATAAGGGAGTAGAGATCAAAGTGGATAATGAAATGATAGATATGATAGAATTCGCTAGGTAGCGAACAAGTGTGAAAATTTTATAGAAGGTGAAATTAGGCAAGTAGGCCATGTATTGAACGAATACATCGAATGCGTGAAACTTCTGCCGCGCGACCTGTGCTTTTAAACAGATCGGCTTGGTTGGAGATATCATGGGAATTTTCCTTAGAGAAACCCGCAAGGCATTTCTGGAAGAATTCTGTAGTAATCGCTAGAAGAATCCTGGGAGGAATTCCAGAAGAAATCAATGCAAGAACCTTGTAAGAAGTCCTGGAAGCGATTTCTGAAGAAAATCCAACTATGAATCAATGAATGAATCCTGGAATAATCTCTGGAGGAATCCCGAAAAAAAAAACCCTAAGAAATCACGGGAGGAATACTCTCAAGAAATCCGTGGGCAAATCCGTCGAGGAATTTAAGGGGGAATCATTGAAGGAATCCTGGTAAAATTCACTGAATGAATCCTGGAGAACCACTAGGGGAATCCCGGGAAGTATTCCGGTAGGAGTCCCCAAAGGAACCCAGAAAGAATCTCGTGAGGAATCTCGAAAGAAAACTCTGGAAAAATCAATGAAGAAATCTCTGGATGATCTCTGAAGGATGTAACTGTTTAGTTACAATTATCTTCATATTATTTTTAATTTGTGCATTTATTGAGGAACTGTAGTGCTTTTATAGATTGTATTTCATGTTGTGTTTGTAGGATTAGATAGATATTGTATAGTTTGTGTTAAATATATTAGCTCAACGGGCCTAAAAGCGCAGAATAAATCAACTGTGGTAATAAGGAAAAAGGATTGAAAATGGATAAGTGGTTTTATTCAACAAGGAAGGAAAATGAAGGGAGGATGGAACAAATGGAAAATGAATGGATTGACTAGGTAGAATTTTGGGAAGTCGGTCATTGATCAGAAGAAAATCGGCGTTTGTGCAAGACAGTTGAGTCAAGTTCAAATTGTGCCTATAGGGCCTAAAGTGCCGTGTGCAATCCTGAAGTGAACCACAGTGCGAGGCCAATAGTTCAGCCAGGACCTTTGTTTGGATTATATAATCCTCAGATCACCTCAGCCAACTGTGCACGTTCGGCCAAACCAACGATTTCGTCGGTGTTGGTCTAAACGACAAGGACCAACTCTCAGACTCCGTAACCGCCGTAGAGAGAGAAGTCTCGGACCATGAAGTCCTAAAAGTCCAGGAGAACCCTTCTCGGCGTGGCCAATACGGTCTCGTCCGTGGCCCGTCGATTGTGTCGACGAAGGGAACGCCGTAACCCCCAGGCTACCTCCGTAGCTATCCGCCATTGCCTTTGGCCAAATCAAGCGGCGCCGCCGCCATTCAGGTGCGCGAGGATCAAGCCACCAAGTCGCCATCTTCCAACTCACCACCGCCAAACCAGACCTCACCTGCAGCAGCGAGCGCTCGCCAACGTCCAGCAACGCCCCGGTACGTACCAGAACAACGATCATCACACCACAAACTAGCCCATATTAGTAGCAATAGCCCAATGAAGTTCGGACACTCGACCTCAATATTAGATTCAATAAATCCCACGTAGACTTTGTATAACACTTTTTCAATTCATCAATCACTAAGAATTCCACAGTTTCAGCACCCGTTGTTCCGCGTAGCCCCTCCGAATCACCCAGTAGCATGCCGACCCTGAAGACCCAGTTCTAAGGGTCTCATGCTACTGAACTAGTTATCCGGGAGTCTTGGTTTGTAAGTCTCAGTCAGTCTCAAGGAATATCGGAAATGAAAATCGCGGGAGGAATTCCTGAAGAGATACAAAAAAAGGCATTTCGAAAGGAAGCCTGGGAGAATTGAGGGATAAATCCCAGGAAGAATCCTAAGTAGTGGAATCAACGATCGCATCCTGGGAGGAATCACTGATGGGGTGCCAGAGAATATCTCTGACGGAGTCCATGGTGAATTCTCCAAGCATATCCAGAAAAAAATCCCAGGAGGAATCCCTGGAAAGAATCCCAGTAGAAGTACCTGAGGAAACTCAGGAAGAATCAATGAAGAAATCCCGTGAGAAATCAATGAACGAATTTCGGGAGAAATGTTTCAACGAAGACCATGAAATCCGCGATATATTTGTTTATATATAATGTTGCGAAATTCAAACTGAAATTGGGATAGGTGAAGATGATGATGATGATGATTGTGTACCCACCATCAGCGCAAGGATTACCTGTGTCTGCAGAGTCATACCGGAACGGAATGATCTACCTGATGGTTTGATGTAGCAGGGTAAGCTAAATTTACTGGAGACCTTCGGAATACAACATGATGATTGTTATCTCGTGACAAAGTCTGGCCACCCCACGAACATTTGTCCGGAATCCAGTTCATTTAGCTACCTTAGGCTACCCCTCCGAAATCCCCATGGATTTGTCATTTTCAAATATAAAAGGTAATAGCAAGGAATGAACTCACCAGATCATGCTCTTCAGCTGGTTTTACGTGTATGCCACCGGTATCAGTATCAAATAGGTTTAGAATGCTCTCCAAACCATACTGATTGTTCACCCATTCACACAACTCGCAAAACAATCACTTGGATGCAGCCGCAGCGGACTTCTGAATCATCAAACTGAAATTGGGATAGGTATTGAAAAAAGACTCCAGATTAATAGAAGTTTGCTGTTATCAATAATAGTTTACTTCGCTTGTTTTATGGCTCTTTCAGTATATATTAAGCAGCTAAAATGCCTTTCGCATCTACTGTCCCACGTTTCGATGTGTATTTCACCTTCTTCTGGGAATTATGCAATTTATTTCTTATAAGAAGTTTTGTTTTAAATGTTGATTAGTGTTTCATGTGAGTTATAGAGGCTGCGTTTTGTTGTTGTGTGTGTGAGAGTCTTGTCCGACAGTCCGGGGCTGTCTATGATTTTTGTTGATGGTGTCCCTCTACGGCTGATATTGAGTATTAATTGCTGAACTGAATATTTACTTTTGTCTTCTACTTACTGCATGTGTTCGAATACCTTTTGCGGTCACTGTATCGATCATTTTTACTATAAAAGCTTTGCACTTCCCAAGTAACCACGAAGCCGTATATAAGTGCACCAATTTTGCCATATATTGATAATTAAAATTGTGAATATAATGCTGCATTACTTTAAACACCTCATTAAAGTAATATTAAAGTCGAAAAGGGCCCCACTAAAATCAAATTAGTGCCACATATTGCAGCACGCTGACAGCCATTGCTAAAGTAACATAAATGCATGTGCTGTACATTTGAATTTGCACTTGCTTGATACGTGCAACTAGAAAAACCAAAACAAAAATCTATTTTTAGCACCGGTTTCGATATCGATGGTACTGATGCCCACGTGAATGTTTTGACCATTATTTTTTTGTCACCGGGTCGGGAGTCGAACCAGAAGTGTTGAAGACCGCTAGATGAGTTCCATACGCGCTGGTGCCTTGGACCGTTTCTGCTGCAGTGATAACAACAGATATTTCATTAACTTAAAGGAAACTGTTCTTCTGTCTCAATCATTGCAGTAGAGGGCAAAACGACTATGTCATATGTAATAGAATACAGTAATTTATCACAATCTGATAAATTACTGATAAATACATAATGCATTTTCGAAGATATTTAATCAATATAAGAAAATGAAAAGCACGATTAAAACACCCTTCGCTTCGCATACTGCTCATATGACAATTGTGGTTTCCATCATTATTGGCATCCCGAGCAGAAGAGAATAACAACAGCATAACAAAATGCGTTATTTTGGCAAAAGAACTGCATAATGGAATTAGCTATTTTTATGTTATTAACAAAACATATTGAGTTATAAACTTGTCTGTCATAAGCGGCAAAATAACAAGTCACATAACAAAAACTTGTTCCTGGAAAATCAATATAATAACATGTTTTGTTAGTGTCAATAACAACTAAATAACAGTGAATTTGGGAAATATTTCAATAACAAATTTTGATATTAAAGAGTTATTGATAACATCTCGAAAGCAAAATTAGATATGATATCAAACAATTGCACATGCTGTTGAATAGGATGCTAAAGTGGAGGCGATATGCGTACACTTTACCCGTGGTTAAATGAAAGCATGTACGCATATGGCCTCCACATTAGCATCCTTTTCTACATCATATATGACTTCGTGTTGGCTGAGAATGCTATACATATTTATAGACCAGCATGTGAGAATAACGGAACAATCATTGCGAACTTAAGTTTCTCTCTTCCCTCATAGGCGTATTTTAAACTATTCATGTAATCTTTTACCACAAATAGGTAGATCCGACTTCATCCTCTGGAACGACAGGGAAAACATGTGAAAATATAAAATATTTCTGAAAAATCCCATTCAAAACCATCTATAATTTTGGATTCAGCTGTCTGTATTAGCTTCGTTCAAACAAGTTAACAAAATTAGTTTGACATTTTTATCATTGAAATTCTCATGTCAAATGCGGAATCTGGAACGTCCCTTTCAAACCCCACCTTCAATATCGTCGCTATGTTCACGTTTTGATGTATATAGGGTGCTGCGCCACTTGGGCAGTGGCTGATATTTTGGGAACTTTTCAACTACAACTCAGTTAATTTCAAACCTCGCGACGCCCAGCAGGGACTTGGTTTTGTACACATTACAGCACCTCCCTGTCACGTAATATACCACACCTCTTAACGAATATGATACCGTAAGCAAAACTCGCGAAATACTGTAAATAACGTTGTTGAATGACGTAGGATTTATTTCAAAACTTGTTTAAGTTTTGATAGCAATAGCATAAAGTATTGGTACACTCTCAACAATACAATAATAATCAAACTTGTTCCACAACAAAATGTAATATTGAAATATTATTTAATGGCTGTATACCAATAGTTTGGTCATAACAAAATAAGATTGTCCAACAAAGCATGTTATGGAAACGTAATGCCTTGATAATACAATAATAACAAAACGAGATTTAAAAACAGGTTTTGTAATTTCGTACTTATTAATTTGATATTCCTCGGGATGTGATAGCAGCCTACAGAAAAAAAAAGGTCATCTTTAAAAAGGTTTTGCTGTCGTCGATCGGTGGCTCAAACGGGGATTAAGTTGGCCGGGAGTCGAACCAGAAACGTTGAAGACCGCTTGAGTTGACCGTAAAGTTGTTCAATCTTCTTGATTTCATTTGTTTACCATTAGAGTTAAGCTTTTATAATTGTATTGTTAGAGCAAACTTTGCTAGTTTGTGCAATGCATTTGTTCAGTTTTTGCAGTGTTGAATTATTGAAGTATCTTATATCACCATTTAATGAACCCTAATGTAAAGAAAAATGCAATGCATCATTACATTGGTAATGCCAATCAATCTAAAGGATTATTGCATTTCGCATTGCAAAGGTTGATATTCAGTCTAATTCGTGCAATGATATAATGCTTGTGGTTACTTGGGTTGTTGCTTTTGCCCGCACCTAAGCTATGGATAGAAGCTAAGCTTCTTTATCGCCCGCGCGCTGCAGCTAACCGTATGTAACTGAGGTGAATGAAATGGGGTGTTTGGTTTGTCAATTTTGATTTCTATTGCGTTCTTATGGTTTGTATATGTGTGTGTTATCTATTTTGCCTATGTCTCTGTTTGTTTTTGGGCTATTTTTCATTGCATGGAGAATGTCTGCATATATCGCACTCAGTCCTTCGGTATCTGTTCGTCTGTTGATATTGTTTGTGCAGTTGAAAATCGGAATTATTGACACGCGAAAATCGATTTTTCTTCTAAACCGTGTGTCGAACGTACGTCGGGCACAGTGCGCTGGATAGAGGGCAAGGTCCGCTGTCCAGCGCACTAAGGGCATGCGGTATACAGCAAAATTTTGCCAAATACACCTCGAAACGAAATTCCGCAGAATACCACGGAATTCACCTAGGCAAAATTTATGATTCTGAATTTCGTTTCGTTTCGCCAAATTCTAAAAATTTCGTCTTCAAAAAATAGATTTTGAAGAAATCAAATAAATAGTGTCAATGTCCACATCATCTATCGTAGATTTTGCTAATGTAAAGTTACTGAAAAGTGTTTAAAAAAATATCTCGAATAGCGAGAGACAATACACTTCTTCTTCTTCTTTTTTGTGGCTCAACGTCCGCACTGGGGCTTGACCTATCTCGCTTCAACTTAGTGTTCTTTGAAGCACTTCCACAGTTATTAATTAAAAGGCTTTCTTTGCCTGTCATTGCATGATTTTGCACATTGTGAGGCAAGTACAATGATACACTGTGCCGAGAAAATTTTCCTGACTGGAACGGGAATCGAACCCGCCGTCCCCAGATTGGCGAACCATAGCCTTCACCACTAGGCTAACTGGAGGCAATACACTCTCAGGTTCTATATTAAAAACACAAAAAAATCTCGAATATATTTCTTATCTTGGACCTATCATCGTGATCTTGCTCGATAGGTATGCTTTCCACATTTGCGGTATGCTGGACCATACTTAATATTTTGGTTAAATTTTCTGATGGAACTAAATGCAAAAAAAAAATCGGGAGAATATTGGGGTAGAATGATCGAGAGTGTAGGATGCTCTAGCAAAAGTTCTAAGAAAACATGGAAGCTCTCCCAGGATATGTCTCTAGAAAAAAAAAATAATGGAAATTCCAGGAGAAATCGATTAAGACAAATTCGGTAGAAGGTGCAAATGTTTTTGGAGAAACCCTTTTCCAGGAAATTTCCAGTGGAAGAATTTAAAGAGTTTTGCCATCAAATCTGTATGACGAAGCGTTTTACACGGTTAAACTCTTATTTCTTTTGCTGATAAGAAATTTCGTAAAATTCCATGTTCGTCCTTTTGTTTTTCATAAAGTTCTTCTTAAACGAGAAAGTTTGCAGACGCTTTAAGGAGTACTTTAGCGATATTTCGATGAATTTTAGAAAATAATATTAGGGGAATCCGAAATCAGAAAGAGACGAGCCAGCCAAGGGCTGAAAGTCTCTTTAATAAAGACAAATCAATCAATCAATCCTAAATCATGTTTTTTTAATTGTTAAATTTCTAAAATATGTTCAGATGAAGACATCGATGTACGAGTTTGTGGCGGAATTCTTCAAGTATGTCAAGTGGAAAGTATGGAAAGTAGGAATTCATATCAATATTTTTTGAAAATGTCAAAATGTTTTTGCTCTGGGCTGAAAATCTCGTTAATAAAGATAATAATAATAATAAATGTCAAAAGGTTAGATGAGCACTACAATCTCTAACATCGCTGTGTGCGCATCCTACTTTTATACATAATTTCTGCAAAAAAACGCTTGTTAGCTGCAGCATGGATTTCATCAGATTATTCACCAACATACTCTGCCTATTGGACGCAGTGGCTTAATTTCCCCAACAGGGGAGAAAAAAAACATACTCTGTGCTGGTGGTATTACGTGGGACTTTGTTTTTCTTCAACTGTTGTAACAGAATGTTCAGCACTAGGTTAGTTGATTTCGGAATCAATAGTCTCAAATCGAAAGACCTGAAGGTAGAATTCACATTTTATAAGTCTTTAGGGAGTGATATTTGATCTTTGGTCCTCGGTGAAAAAGGCATGCACTTTAACCATCACACCAGGTCCATTATAGTCCAGATCTATCTGGCAGTATTTTTGTCCATATACTTAGAGATGATTGTGTTATATTTTTCGAAATTCAAGTTTGCTGATGCCTTCATATTTGATGAGTATGCATATATTTCTTAAGTATTCTTTCCAATTTCATATGAGCTTTACTGGGCATGTTCTAATGAATTAAATCATCTATCAATTTATATTTAAGGCTTTCTCCAGAAGGTACGCCATTCAACAAAGCTTGAATGGTAAACATCTGGCTGAGGTTTCCTTATGATTGCTTCAGGTTTCTGATAAACAATTGGCATGAGCGCATCTTATAGCATAGTCACATTATTGATGTGCTCTTGTTAAGTCATTGGAACAATCTTATTGGGTTATTGGTGTAATTATTCAAATTTTCAATATATGTCGTGAAAAATAGTT
The DNA here is from genome assembly GCF_035046485.1 of Aedes albopictus. Classification (NCBI taxonomy): domain Eukaryota; kingdom Metazoa; phylum Arthropoda; class Insecta; order Diptera; family Culicidae; genus Aedes; species Aedes albopictus. The sequence goes on along the minus strand of NC_085137.1, from coordinate 177,364,430 downwards.
AAACAATGAATGACACTGTAGCAAAAGAAGCGAGGGGATGACAATATTTATGGAAATGCAATTAGCGCCATCGCAAACACACAGTATCAATTCGCACAAAATTGATGTATCTGCAAAATTCCGCGGAACTTTTTCGAAAATTTCGTTTCGTTTCGAAAAATATCGAGTAAATTCGAATTTCGTATCGATCTCACGAAACATTTTTGGATTTCGTTTCGTTTCGTACCGCATCGTACTGCCCGTTGTGAAGATTTATAGATTCCGACGCAAATAAATGATTAGGCTCGTTTTCAGCGTAGGTCCGTTATAAATGTTTGTTTACAATGCAAAACTACCACCAAATGTGTGGGTATCGGTTCTGCTTGGGCTTCTTACTGAGCAGAAACATAATTATTTAAACAATAAATAGAAAAAAATCTCTTTTGATTGCCGGTTTTCAAAAGATTAAATTTTAACCAACTAAACAACCAATGCCGTGGGTCCATCGCCAGCTTTTCAGGCGAATCCTTGACCTACATAATACATCTCCCAACCACCCACTCCGTAGTACTTATGGGAGTGTCACTGAGTCGGAGGCCTCTTATATAGGGTCAAGTGGGGCAAAATGCCATTTTTCAAACTTTCATCGTTTTCAATGATAATTAGCCTCATTTGTTAGGCTTTCAAAGGGGTAACAGCAACTAGACAATATTTGCTCTATACTTCAGCAAAAATGTTCACTAAATTATTGCATTTTCATCGATTTTTAGAGATTTTAAAAACTGATTCGTAAAACGGAAGTGGTGCAAAAAGACCATCTGCCATGGGGTAAGATGCCACTTCATGAAAACATTCAAAAATTACGTCCATAAGTTTTCGGGCATTTCCGACTCCTTTTCCTCCCTCTGTCCCGCTTTTTTCGTATATTCAATAAATGGAGTGTTACCCCCTTCCCCGCAAAACGATGGTTGTAATATTTGAATGACCCCCAACATGGAAAGCGTAGACATCAACAACCATGCGTCTCCATACGTGCCTCAATCTCGTTGGAAACACTTGGCTGGTAATAAAATCACCAGAAAACCTTAATTGCAAGCCCGAAAAACCGGAAGTTGCCGATTTTCATTGGGGAATCAAAAGATTTTTCGTGGGTTTGGTGGCCTAGCTTCTAGAAGAATGTTTGATGCAAACATATCTTGACACCATTCACCTATAGTAATGATCAAGTCCCATTCATGAATGATTTTATGAGTTGGGCCATTTTACCCCATCTTGGCATTTTGGGCTTTGTTCCCCTAAGTGCTACATCAACATTTCCTTCCCCTATCCCAAATTACGGTAAAGATGGGCGTGGTCGGGAATAATGACATTTGTGCTTTTGGTATTCTTGCATAAGATTGGAGCGAAGTTAACTCCCCAGCTTTGTTCCGAAAAGCAATCCGAGCAAGATTAGCAAAAGGTTCATGAATGTTGTTAGTATCCAATCTACGAAGTATACCGTAACTACGCTAACGCTAACGCTAACGCTAAGTATTGCAAAAACAAACTTACACCGTAGTGTTTAAATTACCCTTCCGTAACTCGCGCGGTTGACTACCTGCGTCAGCACCACGCTAATGCTGAGTACAAAAAGCGAGACTTTTTCAACGTGTTGTACAAAATACAACAGCGCGATCGCTCGAGGGTTAAAAGCGGATCGTCAATAACTTCCTCCCAATAAATGGTCCACAGTGAGTAAAAATGCCCCTAAGGTGCATTCAAAAATTACGTACTGGGGGATTGGGGTCGCTGAAATATGACGAAACTGGAGTCACGGGCGAATTGTGAGTAGCATATTGATTGTTGATGGTAGTCAGTTGTCCACTTCCAGTGAACTGAATGTGGAGGTCATAGCTGTCTTTGATTTGGCAGGACCCCTTGCTCAACCTCATCATTAGACTCGATGATAGCTTCTTGTGAAACCGGTTCAGGTGTGTCATGATCTTCATGAACTACATCTTCTTCAAAATCAGATTTTCGAGGTGTATTTTCTATGATGGATTTACTTGCGTATGATTTTTTGTGGTACTCAACATAAACCATATCTCCAGGTTTGTACCTCAATGTCACTTGTTGAATAACATATTTGCTTTTCGTTGCTAACTTTCCGGTTAACATGCTGGTTTCTTCAGAGGGTTCATGGTTGTGTGAGCTTGTCTGCCAAGAATCATCTGGGCTGGAGTTTTTGATTGTGGAGTGCATGTGTTGGAATGGTTTAGGCTTGGCTTTTTCGTTCGAGCAGTATTCTTCTTTGTGGCATTTCTGCTTGAACTAACTGCAATTGTGGCTGGTGAATGGGAAAAACCTGATGTAATGCACATCGCCACATTTCCTGCAAGACGTCTTGGGAATCTTGAACTAATTTTGAGACGTGTCTTTGTAGTTTTGAGATATGAGCGTACTAAACCCACCTGGTCTTGTCGGTATGGTTTCTTCATCTGCTAGCTCGAAGATTGGTCTTGCTCGAACATTGACATCACGAGGTGACTGTAGATCGCAGATGAATTGAAGAGCCTTGACCTGGTCGTTAGATAGCTTCGACAGCAGTGCTTGTTCACCTTTGCTGCATACGAAGTAAAATCGTCTGCTCCGTCCTTGAAATACTACAAACACTGGTATCTTGCATGGAAATTTGACCTCCGACGGCTAGCGGTTTAGTTTAACTTGACCTCCCTTTGGTGCTTCCACACACAGCTCATGAACCGTCGAGCTCAGCTCGACCTTGACAGCACCATGAACCTTGACAGCATCGCCCAAGTATTTTTTGTTCGATAACATCGTCGTTTCTTAAATACCACAAGTCAAGTCTTGTTAGGATCGAACTGGAACTCTTGAATCCTGGAAACGAACGATTCGATTATTATCTCACTTCTGTCTGCGAATGCTCCTGACCATTCTAAATAGTTGCGATACCCGCTGTTGCTGCTACTGAACGATTAAATCTGTTAGTCGCATGATAACGTTTTTTGGATCGTCGCCCGGCATTTCTTCAAATGGTACTCCACAGGTACACACTAAGATCAGCTCGGTATTTTCCCCATCTTTTTACTGAGTTCTCAACAGCAGATTTAACTCGGTACGCTCGGTTATTTATTTTGCGGATATTCTGTAAATGAGTTACCGAGCTCAGCTCACAAATTGTCAAAAGTTACTGAAGCACGGTGAATATCGTTACTGGTGAACGGTAAATACGATTACCGAGTGTACCGAAATAAATCTGCTGTTGAAAACTCAGTAAAAAGATGGAAAAAATACTGAACTCAGTGAAAAAATTACTGAGCTGGAACATCTGAATCTTAGTGTGTAGTTTCGTCAAGTGACTTGAGGTTGACTTGAGCTCTAAACCAAAATTACTGTAGACTCCATATATCTTTAAAACATCAAAAGAAGAAGTTTTTATGACACCGGTTTGAAGGTGACGTGCTTGGTGGTCTAGTGGCTATCGCTTCTGATTCGTATACAGAAGATCCTAGGTTCAATCCCTGGCCCATCTCTTTCCTCCTACTTTGTATCTTTCTTTATACTTTCTCCCTCTTCTCTACATATACTACACATGTGCTTATATTCATATGTACAAAGCTATCGCAAGAAACAAAAAGGTTTGAAAAGCCACACTTCAACAGCACAGGGTCAATTCATCAGATAACGTCTACGAGTTATGCAATCAAGCGAAATGTGCAGCACAGTTTGAGAATAATAAAATACACAAATCTTTTAACTTATGCCTGGCATCCCCGTACAAATGTGTGAACCCTCCACAAAACATATCCCATCAACACTCCGACATTCACATGAATTTGTACAGACGCAGAGGTACATTCGAACTGATGTAGATACAAATGGTTGCAATCATCACTTCCTTCCGCTTTCTCACATTGACCTGCAATCAGACGTGACAGACGCCATTGTCGCCTAAAAAATTGAAGATCACCAATGCTCACCACTGAAGAGGCATGCTAGTCCCTGGTAGATGTCTGCAGGTTGAAACTCGCGTTGTGTAACTCCATGTCGCTTGTTGAATATGTAGTGCATAACATAAAATTCATGCAGTCAGAGCTTCGTGTTTTATCGTGGGTATCAAGAAGGAGAGGTGATCGCTGCTCTTGAAACTTTTTGGTATTACCTGGAACGAGGGTCAGTTTGAGTTTATTTACCGTGAGTCGTTTCTGTTTTAATGATCAGCGTTTGTCATTGGGATTGAGGGATCGCAGTGAGTGTCTTTAGGCATTACCTATCTTGACATTGCATAGCACTGCTTTCTCCCGGTTGACTACATGTATATTCATCTGTTCATATACATTGATAGAACTAGAAACGGATTGAAAATTCGTTTTCTATCCTTTAACTTATCAGCACTGTAGTTACTATATATCACTTAACGTCCACTAATCTGCAATTCGTGAACTGTTCTGCTATGCCAATAACTCAATAAGGAGCTGTTAATCTATTACGTAATGGAATCTTCATGATTTTGGACACTTTTTGGCCCCCTTCCTATGATATTTATTGTATGCGAACCAAAATAGTTTTGTATGGTAAGGAGTTTCAAGGAATTATTATTGAATAAGGATGCTTCAGAACTGTTTCAGGAGGAATAAGGGTTTCAGAGGGAGTTTAAGAAGTACAATCATAACATACCATTTCGGTCGGCTACTTCTAATTGGACTTCCACAACAGGTTATTTACAATCAGTACTGTAGCACTTGACACTGAAGTTTCACTGTTTTTTTTGCCTCAGAAACAAAGCTACCGCATAATTCAATTTTCTGCTGTACACCAAGCAGCAAACTCAAGAGCCAATGATGAATTGAAAATGGGGATGAATACCAAATAATGCCGCGGTTCTGCGGACATACAGCATGGGCTGAAAGCTGCTCGAATATTTCACTGTCTCCCCGGGTATCCCAACGGAGTTCATGCATGTTTGTTCGATCCTTGCTTACACAGAGTCCTTGCAGCCGAGACCTTGTGAGAAACGCCCGTCCGCCAGCCAGCCAGCCAGTGCTTGGCCGCCACACATTAGTTATGCATGCCAGGCCAGGCAAAGAACCGTGGTAGGGTCGCCTGCTGGTGGCAAAAGTCCAAAAACATATCGATAAATACATTTCAATGTCACGTTAATCCTGTTGGACCTAACAGGCCTCAAACAGCCGAAAAGTACCTACAGCGGAAACAATTGGAGAGGCGAATTCAAACCATGCCATGTTGGTCGCGGATCAGTGGATGGGTGGGGATTTGAATTGTTTAGGATTGGATTATGCGGGGTGGATTTCTCCTCTTGCGTAGAACTTGGCCGTGTGCCTTGTTTTTGGGGGATAACGGAATTTAACAACTTGAAGGACTCGAAGTGAGAAAATAAAACAGGTCATTTCCTTCGAGTGGGGTCCATTTGTCAAGGAGCGCAGCTGGTGGGACATGAATAAATGAAGATTAATGAAGACCGGAATAATTCATCAAAAAGTACCTTGGGCTATAGTACTGACGGTTTAAAAAGCGATTGAAATATGTCGCAAAACTACCGTAAAAACGAAAAGTATAAAATCATCTCTGAATATGTGTCAAGACTTTGTGAAGTCAAAACTTTGATAACGCGAATGAAACAAAAATGAGCTATTGATAAATATGTCCCAAAAGCAATTGTATGAGTCACAATTTAGAGATGTAGCCTAATGGGCCGTGCACAAATTATTTACCGCTTTCAGGGAGAGGAGAGTTTTGCAAAACTTGACGACCGATTCAAAAAATGATGAGATGCCATACAAAAAGTGTCACATTGTGGAGAGGGTGGAGGTTGGAAAAGGTCGATTTTTGCGGGACATAATTTGGGCATCATCCCTAACAAACAATTTCGTTGATTGTTTACCGCAAATCAATTAGCATATAACGCGATGCGATTTTTCCCAGAAAATTTGTTATACTACAGAAACACGGGGAGGATTTTGATTATGAAAAAAAAAAAACTCGAGACCTTTTCCAATGAATTCATGTAGGAATTTGTACGGAATATTTCAGAAGATATATATGAATGCACTACTGTAAAAAAGAGGAGTAGAAATACTAAGAGGTATCCTTGGAAGAAATCCCGGAGAAATGGACTCTGGAAGATTCTGGAGGAATTTTTGCTGGAGCCACTAAAATAAACATGCTAGAAGCTCTTGAAGAATCCCTGAAGACAATTTTGGATAAACCCTTTCGAAAACTCCCAAAGCAATCTCTGGGGAAATATCTGAAGGAATCCTTGGAAGAATGTTTATAACCCTGGCAATATTTTTGAGTAAATTTTTAGAAAATTTTCTGAAAGAATCCTGAAGGATTTTTTTAGACACGGGCATCGTCTTTAGCCAGAGGCTGTACAGATTGAACGAACTAAACACTAGACAAGGGACACACGGACCATGCATCAGTGGATACGGAGAAGAAACTATTCTCACGAAAAGTTTCTTCGCGAGAAGCGGAAATCGAACCCACACCCCACAGTATGGTGGCCCTAACTGCATGGCTACATGGAATCCTTAGAAGACTTACCAACTGACACCGGAGATATTTCTTTAGAAATTCGTGCTAAAACATTTGAAGGAACCCCTGAAGGAAATGCTTAAACAATTCCTGTGAAAACGTTCAAAGAACTTGGGAAATTTCTGAATGAATACTCTGAAGATTTTATGATGGATTAATGGAGTAATTTCTGAAGTAATCCGAGGAAGATTTTCTGAAAGAATCCCAGGAGGAATATGGCAGAATTTATGGTAAAAACTGTAGAGAAATTTCTAAAGAAATTATGAATTTATATATTTTCTAAAGAAATTGCAGGAGAAATTGTTTATCCAATCAGTGGCAGATTAAAAAAAACTGGAAGAAGGGCTTAAAAAATGCGTGGAAAATTTTATTCAGAATCTCTGTCAAATTTCTGGTAGAACTCTAAAGGAAATTTTGAAGGAATGTGGAAAAATTACCTAAGAAACTTCCAAATGAATCTCAGAAGGATTTTTTTAGAGAGAATCCAATGTGGAATTTCTGAAGACATTCTTAGAGTCCTTAAGGACAAACGTCTTGGAATCCCGCTTCAATAGTGCATCAAAACTACAAAAGCACAAATCTCAAGAAGCAAGCTTCACACAACAAAGCATTTTATTATTCTGTTCTTGCTCACTTGTAATAAGCTTAAAATAAGAAGATCAGGTGCGCTGGTTTTGTTTACGAAGGAATTTGTGCCCTGGAAAACGTGAGTAGGTGCCAAAGTCGGCCTGGGATTCTAACAAGTCTGTCCTTAAAAGAACATCTCAACGAATCCTTGGAAGGATTTCTAAAGAAAATCATGGACAAATTTCTGATGGAACCCTCGCAATGTTTTCTACATTTTTTAGAAATTGTTGGAGTACTTTCTAGTAGAGTTTCTGAAGGTTACTCCGGAGAAATTTCCGAAGTAACCCAGCGTTTCCGAAACAATTCAATTTTTTAGAAAGATTTTTTTGTGGAATTCGGGTGCATTTCTAGTGGGATCATAAAAGAAATTAACACGGAAGAAAATAAAGAATCTTTGAAAGTATTCAAAATAAATTTCTGGTGGAACCTTTGGAGAAATTTCCAAAAGAATCCCCGAAATGATTTCCGAACGCGTTTTGGATTTTTTTATGAAAAACTCTCGGGAGAGCTGTTGAATAATATCTAAAAGATTTTTTAAAGAAATCCCCCGATAAACTTATAAATAAATTTCTAGCGAAATTCTAAAAATAATCCTGGAGGAATTTCTGAAGAAATTGATGGAAAATTGCCCGAAGGTATATAGATTATAGATACACTTTGGGTACTATCGGCAGGTTTCTTCTCTTCATCATCAGAGATTTTTGTCGGCCAAATTTCCTGAAACTTGTTCTTTTACCTCAGCAAGGTTGGAAGAGATTTAAGGCCAACTTTAAGTTCAATAGATTTCAAAACATGACGGAGAGAACAAAACGGCCGAAAATACAAATTTTCAAAAAATCATATCATAAAAACTAAAAATAAACATCTCTGATATTTTGATATGTTACGAAATATATCCTGAACTATCTGATAAAAATATAAAACCAGGGTACCTCGTTGGTCCCGAGACCATGAAAACGTGAAAACACTGATATATTTGCATTTTTTATGCACAAAAACACAATTTGGCCCATTCTGCGTATTTTTTTTCCTGAAAACTAGAATTCAATAGCTTTCAAACAAAAAAAGGTTAATATCGGTTAACTGGTTCAAAAAATATGATTTTTTTTAAATTTTTCAGTTTTTTAAAATCTTGATTGATTGATTGATTTGTCTTTATTTAAGAAACTTTCAGCCCTTGGCTGGTTCGTCTGTTGAAAATCTTGATTTTTAGGACCACCCTATCTGAAAATTGGTCACCCTAATGACGAAATAAAAAAAGGGTCTAATTATTTTCGAAGAACTACAAAACCCACCAAGTTTCACGACAATCGGAGTTGCACTATATCGTTTTTCTATGGAATGGCTAAATATACAGCCATACCCAAAAAAGAGAAAAGTATCCTATTGGCGATTTTCTTTCTCTTAGGAAGTTTCTTTTATTTAGGAAGCTGAAAACAATAATTTCAAAATGTCCTCCTGAAACCCACGGACTTCCCATGACACTCACTGAAACATCCCGGGGACCCCCTGGAATCCCCCTCAAAGGCCTCTGAGACCTTCTGAGTACTCCTGGAACCCACTTGAAATCCCATTAGCTCCCTGGAAGTACCTGAGAGTCACGCCCCCGAGGCGCCCTGAAACGCTCATGAGATCTCCTGGACCTCCCCTCAAATCTTCAAAAGATTCCCTGAATCCCCATGGAGATTCTTGGAGCCCACTGAGATCCCCGAAACGCCTCTAAACTCCCATGGAGCCCACCTGAAGCACCTTGAGATTCTCTAAGACCTCCTACGACCCTCTCCCGAGGCCCCTCGACACGGAGAAAAATTTCGTTGATTTAACAAAAATATTCATGTTATTTTGTTACACTAATAAAATGATTAAAATAAACATTTCAATTGAGCACGGTTTACAATTAGGAAGTGTCCATAAATGACGTAGCATTTTTTGACCGATTTTTTACTCCCGTCCCCTGTCAGCATATTTTTCCATACCTAATATGTACATGGCTCTTCACACAGTCCCAGGCCCCCTCCCTCCTAAAAATTTACGTAATTTATGGACGCTCCATTATGCATTGATTTCAACAAGACTCCTTGAGAATTTTGTTGTTGTTGCCTCTGGAGTCGGCCTTCTGATGTAATCAGAAAACATATATTTCCGTACGGCCAACCTGTACAAATCTACGAGCTGTAATCTATTATGTCCAGAGATTATTATTATATCCATTATTGTATCTATCTATCTATCTATCAGATAATTATGTCTATTATGTCCATTTCTGACTGTTCAATTGATTTATTTGAAATATTTTAAAACTATTTTGGAATAATCATTGATTTAAACCCTGTCTAACATGTGTAGTTACTATTTTTAGCTTGAGAAACTACTGTCATAGCCATAGACTTTGATAACTGAGTTCCAGAACACTTAGGATTACCTGAAAAATCCCAAAATTTTCTAAGAATGCTTTGTGACCTTTAACTATCAACCCTTGAGCAATCGCGCTGTTGTATTTTGTACAACACGTTGAAATAATCTCGCTTTTCGTGTTCAACATTAGCGTGGTGCTGACGGTGTTGGGCAACCGCGCGAGTTACGGAAGGTTAAGTGAACATGATTTACTGCCTGTACTTCGACACTTATGCGACAACTGTGAGATGGAGTCTTAACAACGAACCGGTTTAAACCAGTGTTGCAAAACTTCATCTCATTCATTTGAACACTAACCAACAAATATTTTTAGTCATTTTTCCTTCTATTCATGTTCAAAACGATTTCATTCAATCAGAGCACCTATCAAATGAGAAGCGAATCCTTGTCAATTGAATACATTGTCACTCGAATGAGTAGCTGGGCACGAAACACGAGAAAACCCAGCAAAATTCCGCCAGACTGAAAAAATATCGAATGTCGGGTCAAAGTCGGGTTAATTTTTATTGAATGTTGGGCCACTGTTGGACCAACATCGAACAAGTATTGGGTCCATGTTGGGTTTGGTGGCCAAAATAAAAATAGGTGAATGATAGGTTGATGTCGGGTTTGACGTCATCAATGATAGCTTTAAACCTTTAAGCAATAGCTTGGCAGTTTGTGTAACTTGTAGAAATTATGAAATTCAGGCAAAAATCTTAAAATGTTGTTTTAAAATAATTCGTTTAGTTCATTTTTTAATATAAAATCGAGAAGAAAATTATTGAGTTAAAAGTTATAAAACATGGTTTTCATTTACGCGGATTTTTGAATTAACGCGGTTTATTTTTACGCGGTTTTTTTTACGCGGTATGTTTCCCCCGCGTAAAAAAAAAAACCTGACTGTATTCCATTTGTTTCAAATCTGACGTGTCATTCGTTTCAAAATGTGTTAAATTTGTAGCCTGAATAAATTGACAATTTGTTTGATTTTATCTCCAATAGTTTTGGTTTTACCTTGGGTTTTACCGTACTTACCGTTTTTACCGTTTTTTTTTCTGTGTAGAATCTCCCTGGAGCCCCCCTCCTGGACGCCTCTAAGGCCCCTTAAATACCCTAAAAACTCCTTGCTTTTCCGTTAAACATCCCTGAGGTCCCCTGAAAGCCCCTTGGAACTCCCTGGAATCCCCCTGAATGTCTCAGAAACGCCCCGCATGCCCCTTGGAATCATTCATACCCTCTGAGGTCCCTTGAGACCCCCTGATACCCCCTAGGCAACACTGGAACCTCATTAGCCTCCCACAAAATTGTCTCTGCGCTGGGAAGATGCTCTCGCAAATCCTGTGGGTGCGAACTAGGCGCATATTTACCGGGGAGCTCGTCTCATGCGCTGCGTGTGCTGTTGATAACAACTCAAGTGTCTGCTTGGTCTACACCATACGACAAGGGGACTCTCAATGCAAAGGTTAAGGTTTCAATTCTCATTCGTTAGAAAGTGTTTGTCATAAAGTTTTCCTTCCAATCATATTCTAAGAAGATTGAGGCGTACAACTTTGAGTCTCAAATTGAAGTGCTCCTGGGAGCTCGCTTGCGGTTCCTGTACATGAGAGTAGAGCACGTGCACATCAGCTCTGCTCAGACCTCCTGTAATCTCCACGAAACCTCCAGAGACCCTTTGAAATATCACTGAGATCTCCTGGACCCCCCCCCCCCCCTTCCCCTGAAATCACTAACACCTCCGTGGCCCACTGAAGCTCTCTAAAATACCCCAGAGACCCCGTAAAACGCTACTGGAACCACCTGGAATCTCCCTGAAACCTGCTGAGTCCCCTGAAACCCCATGAGACCCATAAAAATCTTTCTGAAATCCTCTGTATCTATTTGAGATTCCTTGAAACCTCCTTTGGGACCCCTGAAACGCCCTTGTGTCCTCCTCATTTTTTTCTGAGAACCCGTAAAAGCCCCTGCAATCTCCCTCTGCTCTCCTCTATAAACGCCCCTCTGGCTGTTGTTGTACCTTCCCTTTTTTATGCAGGACATAAGAGATGCATGTATGAAAAGATGCATGCATTACATCTGCATAAAAAAAAACCTGCATAAAAAGAGATTTTTTTATTATACCAAGTTTTGATTCGAAATACTGGAAATTTTACATAATAGGTACAAAAAACTGTAATTCAATTTGTAGCACCATTTTGCTTGCAACAAGAATAGCACATGGGTTCATATAAACGTCTGAAGGCTAGCTACTCTCTCGTTACCGTACAAGCCTTGTTACCTTTTTCTGCAATTTATACCATTCAGTCGACCGCTGATTGAAGTCCCAGCAATGCCGTGAACGTGTTTTGATTTTTCGACATTGTTCAGGTGGCACTCTAATCTGACGTTATGAAATTAATGTTGATTTGATGGCTTCCGATTCATTCCCATCGTCGGATGTAATTTCGTTTTGAATATTCCGACCATTTTTCGAGGATGCTTTTGTTGGAAATATATGTTGCGAATTTTAATACGAACACCTTTCCATTGTGTTTGATTTTTTTTTGTAATCTGTAGGACAAGCTGGGACACCAGCCATCCAACCGGCCGGTGATACAAAAATGCATTGTCATACGGTTTCGGTTCTATAAGGGTTCATTGAAATAAAATGATTCCGTTCAGAAACGACACAAATGATTCAAATGTATTCTTGGTGAGTTACAACAGTAACGTACGTTCATTTACCAGCTTTTACATTATCTTTATTTTTTGTCTAAATGTCGTGTAATAGTTGTTGCAACTAGTTGAAAAATGGTGTTTTTTTTTAGCACGGATCGTACATTTACCCAATAAGGCTAGCCCTAGGGCTAGCCGATTTACGAAGAGTGCTGAAAAAATCGAGTCTTGCAACAAGTTATATTTAAAATTTTAGTGTATTACACAGACTACTAAAAGCTGCAGCATTCCACCAAACCAAAACTTTTTTTTAACACAGGATCACTTGATACACTCGGACCCTGGGGACAACGTGAAGAATAACATATTTCCCGTCGTTCCGTTCTCCCCAGAGCAGTGTCATAACGATTCATTGAGGATTAATGTTGCGCTGGTAAACACGTTAAAATCTCATTTTTCATCGAACGTTCGGCTTCGTCTCCCGCTGCTGCTGCTGCAGTGCGCTCTCGTTCGAGTGTAGCACCGTTTCGGTTTTATATCACGTAGGATTTATCTAATCGGTGAGAATCGAGTTTGTTTTTTTTTGTGTTGAACCGGGAAAAATCCACATTTTTGGTGCCAGTTTTTCAATGAAATCGGATTCCTGGTAGAAACATGTTGATGCTCTAAAATATTTATGTTCAACTCGCTTTCGCTGGAATTTTTGATTGTGGATAGTCGCAACTTTCGCATTTCAGGATTGATTTCCGTTGTGGCACAGGTTTTAACAGTCCATCCTCTCCTCTTCTTGGCGTAACGTCCTCACTGGGACAAAGCCTGCTTCTCAGCTTAGTGTTCAATGAGCACTTCCACAGTTTTTAACTGAGAGCTTCCTCTGCCAATGACCATTTTACATGTGTATATCGTGTGGCAGGCACGAAGATACTCTATGCCCAAGGAAGTCAAGGAAATTTCCTTTACGAAAAGATCCTTGACCGACCGGGAATCGAACCCGTCACCCTCAGCATGGTCATGCTGAATACCCGTGCGTTTACCGCCTCGGCTATATGGGCCCAAAGTGCATACAATCTTAGTCATCATATCACCACAGAATATCACACTGTTACCACCTCAACCTCTTTCGCAAGGTGTTTTCAAAAAATGATTCCATTTATATGTCAACCAATCGATCAATCACTTGAAAGGTATTGAAAGTATTAAAAGTTGCAGACTGGCGCTGGCACTGCTCTGCACTAAGGGTATGCATTTAATTCAGTTTCGTGACGCGATGTTTCGTTTCATTTCGTGTCTCTTGCTTGCTGCAGCTTGATAAACTTCTCAGTTATTACCCAAATTCAAACCCCGAAGGGAAAGAAGAAAAATCGATCGATACGTCCGACAACCGACTAGCAAAGAAATAAGGACTTTGATTGAAGACTTTGTTTAAAAATTTCAAAACTTTGTATAAACCCAGTGAAGTGAGTCTTTTGGCTTGTGAATGGTTGGAGTGAGTTTGGCTGTTATTCAGGAGCTGCTGTGGCCTAGAACTGGAAAACGTGAATTAAGGGCGGTATATCCCGTCGCTAAAACTTCTTTTCTGTCAATATCTACCATAGCAAGAGCGATTAGGCATCCGAAAGCATGACTGGATGCAACAAAATGGCGGAACTTCCTTCCAAATATAAACCTTGTTGTGGTGGAACTTCTCTGTTTCCTTCATATGAGATTTTCGCAAAAAGAAAAAAAAAGTTAGAGAAGAATGTTAACCCTAAAAGGAATACCTGGGGTCCATTGGACCCCAGGCGCCTTACAGAGCTCGTCTTTGATGGAACACACTCAGCGAGGTGACGAAACTGAGGCCATGAAGGTATCCCTTTTAGGGTTAATATTGAGGTGCAGAAAAACAGCATGGAACAGAATGATAGGCAGAAGTTTTACGAAACTGTAAGTGTTATTCAAAGCGCCATCCACCGACGTTATATAAAGTTAAATATCTACAAAACGCTGATTAGACCGGTACACACTTAGAAAAAATCATCGACTTCGGTAATTTTTTACCGAAATCTCAACCGTTAAGTTTTTTACCGGAAGAATTCGGTGACATTTACCGAACTTTGTAAACATTTGACAGATAAACGATAACATTTTACCGAAATTTGGTAATTTTTACAGGATTTCGGTAAAAAAAACCATTACTGAACGCTCAGCAGTTGAGATTTCGGTAAAAATTACAGAACGCGGCTAGCTGTGTAGTCATCTATGGACACGAAGCAGGGACTCTACATGCAGAGGAGTTATCGAACGAAACGTACTGCGTACGGGAATTAGAGAATGCGAATGTACCACGATCCGCATCAGACGCTGAAAGAAGCAATCATCGTCTGCACCGCGAAAAACGGGAGGCTACGGTGGAGGGGTCACGTCATCAAGATATCGGATAGTAACCCGACAAAAATGATTCTCGAGAGTCATTTGACCGGTACAAGAAGACGTGGTGCGCATCGAGCTAGGTGGGTCGATCAAGTGAAGGACGATCTGCGGACTCTTCGCAGAGTGCAGAATTGGAGACACACAGCCATGGACCGAGTAGAATGGAGACGGCTGCTATGTACTGCAGAAGCCACTCAGACATTATTCTGACCGGTAAGGTAAGGTAAGTTCAGTGATTCCCAACTTACGGCCATGGGCCAAACAGATTTCTCAAGAACCGAAGATGTGAGAATGAAGTACAGAGTACACATCACAATGTAGTTGTATTGCAAAGACCAGTGGTTCCCCATCTTGGGTCACGGGCCAGAATAATTTCCCGAGAACCGAAAGTGCTAAGAACAAGTGCAAATGTTTTTTGATTGTTTCAAGGATCAATGGCCCTCATACAAAAATGTTGAAAAAATCATCTATGGTTTTCAATCTAAGGTCACAGGCCATGTGAACAACAAGCAAGCCATGTGAACAACAAGGAAGCCCGTGCTTGCAAGTTGTTGGCTGTTCGAGCCCGTATGAAGTTGATCATCAATATTAACTTCTTTGTACACAGCAAAAAAAAATCTTGTGATATCACATCATTTTCACTGCACATCAGTCGCGTCGTAAACAGCTTCAAAGCTGCAATTATATTTACGTTAAATTCAGGGTCAGTTGTTTACATTTGAGGATACTTACATTTCAGTGAGGGTCCTATACTCTATAGCAAAAAGAACAGCTTTAGGCTATCTATTAGCGGTTGCTATTGGCGATAACTGTAAATTTAGATTACAGATCAAATAAGAGATGGCACATTGCATGGATTAAATTCTTACTTACTTATTGTCATTATAATAGTGTACAAATTCAACTTATTAAGAAAACAACTTCAAATAATCTACAAAATCTTCAAATTATAGCGTTATCGAATTCACATACTTTTTTACTTTTCTCAAATCTGATTATCATCATCGTTTGACGTATTTGCCTGACAATCTTGTCCAACAGAAATGAGGGAGTGCCCGGTCGCACTATTTATCATTGTCGACCCAGTGGTTCCCGTAACAACATCCTTCCAACGCAGCAAATTAGCCGCCGCAGCTTGAGAGTGGGTCTAGCAATCGCTAGAACCGGAACGACAGATGAATCATATATAAGTACAATATTGGCATGGATTCGAGTTAGATGGGGGATGATAAATATATACAGGGTGTTAGGTTCCTGAGTGCAAACTTTTTAAAGGGTGATAGAGGACCATAAATGGAGAAAAAAATTGTTCTACGCATATGGTCAAATCTCAATCGTTACGTAGTTATTGAACTTCCCATGTTTTTGACTCTTATTGCCTTAACTGACAATAACTTGAAAATGATCAAACTTTTCGAATTTTTTTTACCCTTATTCAAAAGATTATTGAATTTTCTATCAAATGGCAACTTTGAATCGATTGGTTTAGTTAAATAACTTAGTTTTCTAGAGCAAAATAGCTAAAAATAGTGTATTTTTATTGGTTTTTGTCAATTATCTTTGAAACATGCGTAATAAATTAAAATTCTTTCTTAGGCAAAGTTGTGGCCCCTGTTACATTCTACAGTTCGTTCTTTGACACTAAACTTCTAGCTCTTATCGTTTACTTGCAATTTTGATTTAAATGTGCGGCACAATGCGCAAAAAAGTGCTTTCCATGACAGTTGCAAATTTATGATCTTAAATGCGATGTTAAAATCGAAATTGCAACATAACGATAAGAGATAGAAGTTTAATGTCAAGGAACGAATTGTAGAGTGAAACAGGGGCCACAACTTTGCCTAAGAAAGAATTTTGAATTATTACGCATTTTTCAAAGATAATTGACAAAAATAAATTAAAACACACTACTTTTGAGCTATTTGCTCTAGACAACTTAGTTATTTAACTAAACCATTCGATTCAAAGATGCCATTTGATAGAAAATTCAATAATCTTTTGAATAAGGGTAAAAAAACTTCGATAAGTTTGACCATTTTCAAGTTATAGCCAGTTAAGGCAATAAGAGTCAAAAACATGGGAAGTTCAATAACTACGTAACGATTGAGATTTGACCATATGCGTAGAACAATTTTTTTCTCCATTTATGGTCCTCTATCACCCTTTAAAAAGTTTGCACTCAGGAACCTAACACCCTGTATATGATACATCACCAGAAATTACGCGCCTGGATATTACAAACTTATTTGCTGTGTAGATAGCTGTGAAGTGTCGGTAGCGATTGTCCCAATTGGCTTAGAATAACACTACGGACTGCCTGTTCAGGTAGTAAGAATCCACCAACAGAGATGGCCCCTAATTCATGGTGTGATGCGGCTTTATGCTTACCGTGCCTAGGAATGAATGGCTAGGGGGGTCTTATAAAAACTTAACCGCTAACGAACCAGAACGCCCTCCACAGTATGTTGCCCTTACTGCGCTAACCGGAGCAATGGTGCAGTGAACCTTGTGCTTCTCCGAGACAATCATCTGTCCTTCTTTAGTCTCACTTGAGGCTGGTAGAAGAGCAACTGACGAAGTGCCGGGGCTGGGATCGAACCCATGAATTGTTGGCACTGATGCTAATGTTCACCATATCATCTGGGGCAGCCCAGACATTAACCCGTAGGCTACGGGGCTTACAACAAAATTTCATACTGCTGCCAAAGACGCAAACATCAATATTTTTCAATAAAATTTCGAGATTCACTTCACTATTAGTTGTAGTTTCAATTATGCTGGGAGCCACAAAAATTTGAGCCACGAGGACAGTTTTATTCCGATGGACGTTCCTTTTAGCAAGGACCCGTTAGTTGGAATTCAAATGAATTCATCTGAAAAGTTGTAAGTTCTATGTATTATTGTATATTACGTCAGGCCTGGGGGTTGAGAAGTATATACTGCCGTTCTAAGCATATCTGTACCATGTTGTTTTTCTACGCATACTGTCCCACTGCTCTAACATAAGTTCTATCTTAAAATAGATGTCTGAAAGATGCTTAACGTTATCATGGAATATTCATTTGTGATGCAAAATGGAAAAACTATCAAATTAACTTCAAATGGCTTTGTTACTAAGAAAAACACGGCAATAATGCAAAACAACATGGGACAGATATGCTTAGAAGGACAGTATAGGTGGTGTAAAACTTATTCAAGGCCTCCAAAATATTTTCAATTTTGAGTCTAATTTCTATGCGCTCGTAAAAGATTTTAAGGCTCGCAAGAACTAGATTTTTCTGTCCTAAGCTAGGTCTTAAGCATATTAAAGTTAACCATAAGTAAAACTTGATGGTAGCATACTGTTTCTGTATGAAAAATCATGTTTTTCACGAAAGTTGGACGATTTTGGAAGAATTTGCTTACATTTAGGCGTTTAATGCGGGTCCTTTTGTAGAACATTAAACGCCTGTAAGTAGGCAATTTCTTGTTAAAATCGTCTTACTTTCGTGAAAAACATGATTTTCGACAAAAACAGTATGTTACCATCAAGTTTTACTTATAGGTAAATTCAATATGCTTAAGACCTAGCTTAGGACAAAAAATCTACTTCTTGCTTCTTCTACTACTTTTAAGGCACAATCTTTTACGAGCGCATAGAAATTAGACTCAAAATTGAAAATATTTTGGAGGCCTTGAAAAAGTTTTACGCTACCTATATACTTCTTAACCCCCAGGCCTGACGTTATATACAATAATACATAGAACTTTCAACTTTTCAGATGAATTCATTTGAATTCCAACTACCCGAATAGAGGAAAAGAGCTCAATAATAGCATGTTTTGATATGGAGATCAAAAAGTGATATGGGTTTGATTGACATAAGAGATAAAAGATCTAAAAATAAAATCAAAAATTTACTCCTGGAAAATCATCATCAAATCATATTTAGATTTTTTAAGATCTAACCAATAGCAGCGAGCCATTCGTATGATCTTGAAATATCAAATTTTGATATTGTTCAGATGTTCCAGGAACATTTTTCAGATATTATTTTCAGATCTTTTATCTCTTATATCATGTTTTGATCGTCAGTATTTTACCTCTACCCGGGTAACGGGGCCTTGCTAAAAGGAAGGTTATGCAATTTTTACCCCTCCTGACCCAGACGTCCACCGGAATAAAACTGTCCTCGTGGCTCAAATTTTTGTGGCTCCCAGCATAATTGAAACTACAACTAATAGTGAAGTGAACTTCAAAATTTCCAGCGGTTTGAAATGTTGTTGTATGCCCCGTAGCCTACGGGTTAACTTGAGAGGCTCCAGTTTAATGGAGTACTTCAGTAGTACAGATCTTGCATTAATTAACATAGGTAACCGCCCAACCTTCATGGTATCTGCTAGAGAGAAAGTGTTAGATGTAACGCTTTGCTCTAGTAGAATTAGTCACAAGCTGATCAATTGACATGTGTCAAATGAAGAATCTTTATCTGATCATTGCTACATCTTTTTTCAACATCTAAATGTTACTTCGCAAACTTTGCGTTTCAGGAATCCCCGGTCAACAAACTGAGATCTTTTTACTGATTTGGTTGCGGCCAAATTTCATGGATAATCACCATCCATTGACACTCCAAGTGATTTAGATGATGCCGTTGATACTACAACGACCTTCATCATGGAAGCTTTTGAAGAAGCATGCCCTCTACGGTCTGTGAAGAGCACAAGAGGAACCTCTTGGTGGAACTCTGATCTGGTGAAACAATGTAGAAAGAGTTGGAACAGACGACGTTTGGCTAGTTCGGAGGCTTTCAGGTCAGACTCACGCGAAACCCTTACGCAGTTTTGCACACCGTATTCACGGCAATTCTGGAGGATTTTCCGTACAATAAAGATCTGATCCGTTATCGATCGGTCGTCGATGAAGCCGGCTTGATAACTTCCCAAGAACTCATTCATTTTAGGTGACAGACGACGGATAGCAGTTTGTAGGCAGTATTCAAAATTGTAATCGCCCTGAAGTTCTCACATTCCAAATGGTCGCCTTTCTTGTGAATGAGGCTGATTACCCCTTCCTTCCACTCCTCCGGTAGCTGTTCGGTATCCCAGATTCTGACTACCAGCCGATGCAGACAGGTGGCCAACTTTTCTGGGCCCATTTTGATGAGTTTAGCTGTGATACCATCCTTACCAGCTGCTTTGTTGGTTTTAAGCTGGTGAATGGCATCCTTAACTTCCCTCAGCGTGGGAGTTGATTCATTTCCGTTCTCCACTGCACTGGCGTCGTCGTTTCCTCCGTTGCCGTGGGCTCCCGTGCCTACGTTCTCCACGTCGTTCAGGTGCTTATCGAAGTGCTGCTTCCACCTTTCGATCACCTCACGTCCGTCCGTCAAGAGGCCTCCGTCTTTATTCCTGCATATTTCGGCTCGCGGCACGAAGCCGTTGCGGGATCCGTTGAGCTTCTGATAGAACTTCCGTGTTTCTTGGGAACGGCACAGCAGTTCCATTTCTTCACACTCCGCTTCTTCCAGGCGGCGCTTTTTCTCCCGAAAGAGGCGCTTCTTCTGTTTTCACTTCTTTTTATAACGTTCCACTTCTGTCGACTCCCTTGCTGCAGCATTACCGCTGCGTTCTTCTCCTTAAAAACCGTTATGCACTCTGAACCATTCGTTCCGTCGATTCCGTTCCACGTACCCAATGGTGTTCTCGGCTGCGTCGATGATGGCTGCTTTCACTGTACTCCAGCAGTCCTCTACAGGGGCGACATCCGGTTGTTTCAGTCGCTCTAGGTTGTACCGTGGCAGTCGCCGGTACCGTACATGGTTGATGACGGAGAGTTTTGGACGCAGTTTGACCATCACCAGATTGTGGTCGGAGTCGATGACGTCGATAATGTCGGAGAAGTGGCGTCCGTCAATCAGAACGTGGTCGATTTGAGATTCCGTCTGCTGTGGTGTGGTGATCTCCAGGTGTAGTGATAAGGGAGGCTGTGTTAGAAAAAGGTGCTACGTATGGCCATATTTTTGGATGCTACGAAATCAATGAGTCGTAGGCCGTTTTCGTTCGTCTGCTGGTGGGCGTTGGACTTACCAATTCCTTCTCCTGGCCTACCTGAGCGTTCAAATCTCCTATGATGATCTTGACGTCGTGGCTTGGGTAGCGATCGTACTCGCGTTCGAGCTGTGCGTAAAATGCGTCCTTGTCATCATTAGTACTTCCGGAGTTGGGGCTGTGCACGTTTTTTATGCTGAAGTTGAAGAATCGGCTTCTGGATGACCTACAGTGTATCAAAAAATTGTCCGTTCAGCAATTTTGTTTGCCAATATATCTTTTAAAACAAAAGTTCATAGCTTTGTTTACGTCAACCAACAACGCTCCATTGGTAAAATTTTGGGAGAAATTTACTAAGTTTGATTGTTTAATTCACGAATTTGAAAGTTATGATTATTTGAGTGAGTCATTATTTTGACAAAAAAATGCAGTACGGACACTTGAACAAATATTTCAGTACTGATCGTTCAACAATTCTCGGATTTCCCAATAAGCAATTCAAAAATAAACTGCTGTTTTCCTCCGTGTGTACAATGTGCAAGCTAAAGCAAAGCCCATACATCCGACTGGGCCAGTAGAACAAAACAGCACCCTGCTTCTGTTTTGAAGGGCACTGGAGACTATGAGGGATTCTCGTTATCATCCATCGCCCCTCATCGTAGCATACCTAACACTCACTGGAACGATGCTCACATCACAGCTGAGCGTGCGTGGGAACCATCATCGTAGCGTTCTAGTACGTAAACGAGTGACTCAACCCTCGGTCGCAACAAAATTGTACCGCTCTAGTACCGCTTCCTATATTTCGTATTTATCAACCTGCTTGGGTAATAAACGAACCAGTTGGGATAATGGTGACGCGTGGCCAATCAGAGAATCGGAGAGAGAACTTCCACGCTCGGAGATGCGGGTTCCCATCAGCAAGACGCTCGCTGTAGTCTTCGTCGTCACCGCTGCTGCTGCGGCCGTCGTCCGTCGGCTCTGTCAGCAGGAAGGACATGCGGGATGCTCGTCGTCATCTCCGTCGTCGTCGTCGTCGTTGGATGGTTTGTGATTCGATCTGCTACTGAACTGGAGGTTCTCTCCCTCGGTGGCCCCGTGTCAGTATCGAAAGAGATTCAAAGCGCTTTGGTACGGCTTTTGGTGTTATCTCCTCGGTGTGGCTGGGGCGTCGAGACGGTTTAGTCCTGGAACCGGGCAGAATCTGCTGAACTGTTCTGGAGCTTCGGTGTGCTAAGAGGTGGGGAATCGTGAATCCCAGCGATTCGCTGGTGGTGGCGTGGAATGTAGCGTGTGTGATCAGAGAACCCCTTGGGAGTTGCCAGGATTGCTGCGGTGGTGGTTGCTGCCGAACCGGGTCTCTGGTCTGGTGCCGCTAGCCGGACAGCTCGGCTGAAGAAAAGGATAATTTAATTATTCAAAGACGTGCGCGTGTGTGATTCGATTATAGAGTGGTTTTGTTCCCTAGCGCTCCCTTGGCACGTAAGGAGCCGCAGCAAAGGTGGAGCCGATGTAAACAAGGTGATGATGTGAGAAGATGCTGAGCAAGAAATCTTGAAAAAGCGAATGCGAAAAATCACACCCTCTTGGGAGGGCGGTCGAAGTGAGTGAGAAACAGGACTCTTCTTCTTCACTGGGAATGCCTAGAGGCAGCCGTTGTTCGGTGGCGCAGGAATAAAAAGGACGTCGAGGACAAACGCAAAATCAACGATAATCACGGTGTACGACGTTGGTCGATGCGACCTTGGGGGGCAACTCGGCGGAAAATTCACCGAACGAGAAAGTAAAGAAGTGCTGAAAGGTGGGCGTGATGTTATGTAAACAAGTGATTGAATAAGAGAGAATACAAGATTCATTCAAACCAAGCGAAGAATAGATTGCTTTGAAGTGCTTTTTGGTTGTGGTTGAGTGCACACAAATTTGAAACGTATACACATCGTAAGTGTACGTACCTACCTACATCGTAAATATTGCTCCAGGATATTTGCAAAACAGATCTCTTTGATGTATCATCGTCTTGTTGTTGTAACAGTGCTTTAGATGGTAAGTATGGGGAAACAGCATTTTTCCTATTTGAGGGATTCGATATAACATGATTGAGATTATCCTGAATATAAATTGAATAATTTTTCTACCGCAGTTGATAAACCGATTACATGTTTAAAAACTTAGAAATTATTTACTTGAAAGTGCCTCGAAGCGTACCATATTGATCGGTTTGATATTATTCAATAAAACTTTAAATGAACGATTATTGAGTTTGAATTATTTCAATTGAACAAGGTCGTCACGCACGAGCAACTGTACAAACTAGTTGTAAAATTGCTGTTTCAGTAGAGGATCTCGTTTAGGTCACTAAGTAATTTCTTTTTACTCTTTATCACTGTTTCGGCATGTTGTTTATGAACTGTTCGGCATCACTGTTCGGCATTGTTTACTCTTTATCACTGTTTCGGCACTGTTTCGGTAAATTTACAAAAAAAAGAGTTCATCTACAATAATGTCGTTATACACTGTCTTCACCATGTGGTTGTATAGACAGAGCAGAACCTGAATTGGCTTCTCTGGTGGTGTTAAGATTGTATCATATTCTGAATCTGCACGCCAAACTGGGCCGAAATCCAATGCATTGCAGTATCTAACTTTGACTAAAAGCGTAGTAGCCTCATCAAGAAAATATTGTTATGTTTTCTTGGCCACGCATCTTACAACACAGTATGGTTAAAATTATAATACTCACACGCAAAACAAGAAAGGCTACCAAAAATTGAGATATGCCTTTTCTACCAATTAATGTATTAAAAACGTACAGAAAATGTGTTAAATCATAATCTATTCGTTGTACAGGTATTCTTCGATATAACGTACCCTCGATATAGCGTACCCTCGATTTAGCGAATTCGATATAACTACATTTTGCTTCGATATAACGTACACCATTGACAAATTTCATTTTTTCCAGAAATAATCACCAGATAATCACTGAAATCAATGCTGTGTTGCAGCATTAGCCTTGTTACCCAAAATAAGCGCAATTTGGGGAAAATTTTTATGTACGTTATATCGAAGCAAAATGTACGTTATATCGAAGCACAAAAAACGAAATGAGTTTTTCGTGAAAACCCATGTTTTTCATTATTGTTTTTGTGAATTTCACCGAAATTATTATTTGGGGTTGATTTCACGTCGAATACATCAATACTAGCATAAAAAATATAAAAATTTTGTCTGCTTCGATATAACGTACAGAGAGAAAATTTTTTTGTACGTTATTGACTGTCAAACGATAAACTGCATCAATCGACGCGCCACCATCTTTCGAATAGTGGAGGGTGTAGGTACCTTTTTCGCGGTGTTGTTTACGGTGAAGCAACACCGCGAGCACAGGTACCTCTCCAACATTCGAAAAATGGTGGCGCGTCGATCGTTCTACGCTAGCGATTGTGCGGTGGGGTGATGACGTTTGGGGGCGAATATAGAAGAGCACCTGTATTAAGATGCGCTACACGGTTCCACAGGTTCCATACCACTACACACAAACACCGCTATTCAAACCCGAGAAGTTGAACCGGGTTGTTTCTAAAAATAACTTCGCGTCCTATTGTCTACTAGGAATTTTCCACTAGTAAACAGCACCCGCCATAGGTAGTACCTCGGCTACAGCACTAGGCTTCGCGACTCCGAATCACAGAAACGACTGGTACGACGGCGAATGTGAACAGTTGAAAAACGAGAAGAATGCAGCATGGGCGAGAATGCTGCAACACCGTACGAGAGCGAATGAGGCACGTTACAAACAGGCGCGGAACAGGCAGAACTCAGTCTTCCGGATGAAGAAGCGCCAGCAGGAAGAACGAGATCGCGAAGCGATGGAAGAGCTGTACCGCGCTAAGGACACACGAAAGTTCTACGAGAAGCTTAACCGCTCGCGCAGAGGCTTTGTGCCACAAGCCGACATGTGCCGAGATAATCACGGGAATATTCTCACGAGCGAGCGTGAGGTGGTCGAGAGGTGGCGGCAGCATTACGATGAGCACCTCAATGGCGACGTTGCAAGTACCGAAGGTGGCGTGGTAACAGATCTAGGAGTATGTGCACCGGACGAAAGACTTCCGGCCCCTGACCTTCAAGAGATTGAGGAGGAGGTTGGCCGATTGAAAAACAACAAAGCCGCTGGAGCAGATCAACTACCAAGCGAGCTACTAAAATACGGTGGAGAAGCACTGGTGAGAGCACTACACTGGGTCATTACCAAGATTTGGGAGGATGAAGTATTACCGGAGGAATGGATGGAAGGTATCGTGTGTCCCATCTACAAAAAGGGCGACAAGTTGGATTGCGGGAACTATCGCGCGATCACACTACTGAGCGCTGCCTACAAGGTACTCTCCCAAATTTTATGCCGCCGTCTATCACCGATTGCAAGAGAGTTCGTGGGGCAATATCAGGCTGGATTCATGGGTGAACGCGCCACAACGGACCAGGTGGTCACCATCCGCCAGGTGTTGCAAAAATGCCACAAATACAACGTGCCCACGCATCACTTATTCATCGATTTCAAATCGGCGTATGATACAATCGATCGAGATCAGTTATGGCAGATTATGGACGAATACGGATTCACGGATAAACTGAAACGATTAATCAAGGCGACGATGGATCGAGTGATGTGCGCAGTTCGAGTATCAGGGACACTCTCGAGTCCCTTCGAATTCCGCAGAGGGTTACGGCAAGGTGATGGTCTTTCGTGCTTGCTGTTCAACATTGCTTTAGAGCAATGGTTCCAAAACTTGTCGGATCAATCGCCCCCTTGAAGTTGTTGAAAAATATTTTCGCCCCCTTGCATTTTTTTGAATAAGATTCAAAGTTTTGGAATTGCATTGAAATCTGAAAATTCTGTCTATTTTTTAGGTTATGTATAGAATTACCAATAATTTAACATACACAAAAATAAAAATTTAAATAAAACTAGCTGACCCGGCAAACTTTGTCTTGTCAAGCTGTGGTGGTTTGACCGTTTGACAACTGTTGGGTTCGTTGCAGCACGGCACTCTAGATCGGTTTTATTGCGATCGTGTTGATTTTCTTCCCAGTTCATGAAAAATCAGGCTTTCATAAATTTTCTTACTTTTTTAGATGAATTTCAGAGCTTTTATTATTTATAAACACAGCCGCCATGAATACGAATCGAACCATGCAAGGGTCATTCTGATCGGTGCATCCATTCGTGAGTTTTGTTGCCTCAAAGAGACTTTAAACTCATTTTTATTTAAATAAAATAAAATATATTTTGCAGACTATTGGAACAAAATATTCTTATTTTCACTGTATTTTTTTTTTTAAATTTTTTGAAAATGTTTTGACGCACCAACAAATTTTATTACATTTTCATTCAACTTCCAGTTTAAAATTTATACTTTAAAATCGTGAATAAATTTGTTTGGTCAATTTGTTCATCGAGCACATGTTCTGTTGTGCACATGGATGTCAAAGCATTTTTCAACATTGAAAGTTTATCAAAAATTAGATAATCCGTAATAAATATACCAAATAATAAAACAAAACCATTCAAATTTCAGAAATTTTACTAAATATGTAGGCGTAAAATGTCATCTTGGATATCAACTTCGAATAACGAGATATTTTTAAAATCAAAGAAAGGGGAAATGCATAAAGAATCTGAAATAAAATCTCAAATCCCAAATTTTGTTTAAAATTCAATCAGAAAATCTCAGATACAGGAAGCTTGAAAAATCGGGGAAAATCAAAATACTTCAAGAACTTTCCCATATCTTGAAATATATGAAAGTTTTAAGAAAATAAAATCACGTTTTGAATCGTATTTCTTGAAAAATATTAAATCTTGATCTTATTCTTATTTTTAAACTATCTTATCATTTTGTTGCAAACTTGCGATCATAAACAAGTATTATTTCTATAATTACTTCATTATTAAAAATACCAGTAAAGTGTAAGATGTTTTCTTCATACGTAAATGTTAAAATTTCAAACATGTATTCGAGTATTAAGTGCAACAAGTAGATTTATTATTATGAATCAGATGTTATTTGATAGTTTGAAATTTTCAACCATGACCTTTTCAAATTATTCACAACTAAAAAAAAACATTGCTGTGTTTCAAAAAAAATGTTATTTAGAAGAGAACTAAAGAGCTTTCACTTAACCCTCTAATACCCATATTGAAAAGCTACAATAACAACTTTTTAAATTTTTCCCAAATCATACTATCGTAGTAAAATAGTTTAAGGGAGTTGAATACACTCTAAAATTATTTTCCTCAAAATTTCACTGAAAATAAAATTTTCCAAGAAAAAAAAAATAAAAATAAACATATTTCAACTATAATCATAAAATCTCAAAATATTTTCTTCTAAGAAATCCGTATTCTGAATAGGCTTTCAGGAAAAATATAAGAGCGTGGGGATGCTCAAAAATAAAAATTAGAAAAATCAAAAACCGAAATTCACAAAATCGAGAATTAAAAAGAGTCATCTTTCAAAACATGTTTAAATCGATTTTACATGACGAAAAATCACATTCAGATTAAAATCGAAAATTTGGATATTAGAGGGTTAATGGCTGATGACTCAAATCACATGATCAAATTGTACGAAATATTTACGGTTACTTGAGTAGAGATTTCTGAAAATAATTAAATCTCCTTGAAGGGCAACCTATTCTAGTTTTTGGTAACTGTGTTCAAATCATCATGGGGTGACATATTAAGCCTGTTGAATTCCAAATTGACATCAAAACTCTTTTAATCGAGATGAATTATTCGATCAAGTTTCAGACAATTCTAATGACAAAAACCCTGTTTGTCGGGGCACAATTGAGGTGGTTAAGGGCAAAGGGGTGCAAGTGATGAAAACCCACTTTTGAGTAAATGAGGTTTAAAGTTTTACCCCAATTTTTCATCCCATGCAATATGTATGGAGATTCGAAATTAACCCAATCTTCTCCGATTTATTGTAATTTTTCTAACCATCGTAAAAATTCAGTGGGTCCCAATCTTCAGTTACGGGCCACGCGAACTCCTCAAGATCCGGAAGTTGTAGGAGAGGTTGATTTTTTTTTTCAGATTCTACGTCGCAAGGAGTATGTACATTAAATGTATAACAATAAAGTGTTGTTGCACAAATCAGTGGTTCCCAAGCAGAAGGCCATGCTAATTTCACATAAACCGAGAGTGCGATTAGAAATTGAAAAAGGTTTTCAGATTCTGCGTCTCGAGAAGCAATTATTACAATGAAACAATAATGAAACAATATTACGCTGTAATATTCAGAATTTCTTAAGCTGGAGTCACGGGTCATGCCGATTTCGAATTTGATTTGGTCGGTGTTAAGTCAGACCGGACCATCTGTTTTTCAACGATTTCAGGAAAATGTCCTGCTAGAACTTGGGAAATCAAATGTAGTGCATTTTTGTCCGAAATACTATAGTTCCTTTATGTAACGAAACATCTGCATTAAAAAAATGACGAAAAGTCCAGAGTTTTCGAATTCCTTCGCATATCTTTACCTATCCAAAAAATTGCGTAGTCCACTCTGACCGAACGCCGACCATTTGAAAGTCCGAGGAAAAAGTGTCAATGTTTTATGATTCTATATCTCAAGGAGCACATAATATAATAAGCTAGCTGTACCCGGCAAACTTTGCTTGCCTACTGAGTTTTTTGACGTTTCAAGTTTCTAGCCAAGACCCAAGTCCCCAGTCAATATGTATGGAAAAACGATTTTCAAAAACTCTCATATTTTCCATGTTTTTTGGAGTCACATGCCATGCTAATTTCTCAAAAGTCTCGAGTTGGATGAAAAAGTGAAAATGGTTTTCAGATTTTGCGCCTAAAGAAGCAATTATACGCACTTAGAAAAAATCGCCGACTTCGGCAATTTTTTACCGATATCTCAACCGTTAAATTTGTTTTACAGAAACGAATCGGTAAAGTTAGCAACTTTTACCGAACTTCGTTAGATTTTGACAGATAAAGGATAACATTTCACCGAAATTTGGTAATTTCTCACAGAATTTCGGTAAAAATCCATTACCGAACGCTCAGTAGTTAAGATTTCGGTAAAAAATACCGATCGCGATTAGCTGTGTACCAATAAAATGGCGCTGCTAAACTTTTCCTAACACTTTTGATTTTGCCAAATTCTTTTGACCCATGATTGGAAACTACTGAATTTTGCAACAACCATATTGTAATCATTGCTGCGTCATAAGAAAAACAAAACAGTGACCCCGGATGGGGAACCACTGATCTTTGCAACACAACTACATTGTGATAAATACTCCCTCCCGAGCAGAAGGGAATAGCAACAGCATAATATAATGTGTTATTTTGGAAAAATAACTGAGTAACGGAAAGAGTTATTTTCATGTTATTTACATAACATATCCTGTTCTAAACTTGTCTGTCATAAGCAGCAAAATAACAAAAATTATAACAAAAAAATGTTCCTGGAAAACCTGTTTAATAACATGTTTTGTTAGTTTCAATAACAACTTTATAACAGCGATTTTTTTTAAATATTTCAATAACAAATTTTGATATGAATAAGTTATTGATAACAATCTGAAAACAAAATTTGCTTTTTTTCTGTTGCGGATAGGAACTCCTCCAAAGTCCCATATGAATTCAATGGGATACGCAACAATAGCATCTACCGTATTACCCCGCTAATACGACACCGACTGTTGTCGAATAACCGGGGTAAACTTTTAATTCGACAAACTGGTCACCCTACACCACGTTGCTCATTGAAATTTGGCAACTATATTTTTGTTTTTGTTTTGATTTCCGGATTTGTTATGAAACATGATTTCAACAGATATTGCGGTGGTGCGAATGAAAAGCTCGTTCTTTTTACGATTGTTGCCATCCTCAGTCGATTCCGGTTGATCTTCAGGCGGTTTGGGCGTCAAATAGCACCAAAACTGAACTTCTGGAATTAGCGTCTGCAAGAGGAGCTGCTGCGGGTGCGAGTATAAGCGCAATATTAAACTGTTTTGCATTTACAGTGTACATCGCTGTGACATTCCAACACTTTTTAATTCGACATGTGTCGAATAAGCGGGGTACGAATTAAAAAGTGTCGAATTAAAACGTGTCGAACGAGCGGGGTAAGACGGTATTGTTAAATGTTTCATTCATAATTGGGACGCTATTGTTGTCGCAAGCGATTTATTATCGAAAACAGAGAGAAACAATAGTTTTCGTTTATTTTCCAAACAACTTAAGATGAAAAACTACCGACGTTTAGAAGCCCTTCATTAGGTGGTTCATTGTTTATAAGATTAATTTACATTATAACCTCATTGATTGACACATTTATCCAAGTGAATCTAAGTGGGATCAATGCTGTGAAAACAATAAAAATTAAATGTCTTAAAATGATAATCAATAGAGTTCTTCTTCTTGAAGACTTATTTTTTTACATTTTTGTCGAAAAAGTGTTGTTCGTCCTTGAATTCCACCAGTTGATCCAAAATGTTTCATAAAATGGCTAATACTCTATTACACTCTCTATATTCATATTCATACTTAACTTTACTTAAATTAGGACAAAAAAACTTAACTTTACTTAAATTGGGACAAAAAAAACAGGTATACTTTTCCAAGTGCTTATAAAACAAAAGGCTGATAAGTTGGATCTGTCACAGTTAAAACGTACCTAATGTCAAAAAGAAGAGGAACTGATGACAAAATAATATTTTATCTTACAGTTCCTTACGGAATGACGTGAACAACGATAATCTCGAATGGTGTAGTTTTGATTGCAAAGCTAGTTATGTTGTAATATTAATGATCAAATGTTTGTACAGTCTCAATGACACAATAATAACTGAACTTGTGCTACAACAAAACATGTGATTGAAATGTAATTTGAAGAAAATATACCAAGAGCACGATCATAACAAAATAAGATTGCCCAACAGAACATGTTATGGAACGGTGATGACTTAATAAGTTAATAATAACAAACCGAGATATAAAAACAGGTTTTGTGATTCCGTTGTTATTATTTTGATATTTTCCTCTGCTCGGGCTGAAGTGCAGAATCCGAAAAACTTTTTCACACCTTCGGTTTTTCAGAAAAACGCTTGGCTAATGACCGTAGATTGGGAATCACTGAACTTAGTAAAACTGCTAAATTACACAGCGTAACTAAAAATAACTTTTTGTCTGTCTCAAGAGCAAACTTATGTGTCTCCGAAGGATTTTGGGCCGCTGAATCCGAATCCGGGCTCAGATTTGCTCTATCACGTCACAATTTTGAGCTGTACTTCAATTTATAGAGCAAAATATGCGATTTTGGGCTTTTTTGACTGCAAGCCATTAAGCAAGAAAATATTTTTTTTAAGCAATCAAAAGGTTAATTGGTCAATTAACATCTAAATTAACGACTCATGCAAAATATTTCGTTTTACCAAATCGAATTTGATAGTTTTAAGCGATTTATGTTAGGTACGATATTTCCCATACAAGTCACCCTCCAGAAATTGCATGCAAGTTTCCATACTAACATAAAATGCTTAAATCTATCAAATTTGATTAGATAAAACGAAATATTTTGCATGAGTCGTTAATTTAGATGTTAATTGACCAATTAACCTTTTGATTACTTAAAAAAAAATATTGCCTTGCTTAATGGCTTGCAGTCAAAAAAGCCCAAAATCGTATATTTTGCTCTATAAATTGAAGTACAGCTCAAAATTGTGACGTGATAGAGCAAATCTGAGCCCGGATTCGGATTCAGCGGCCCAAAATCCTTCGGAAACACATAGGTTTGCTCTTGAGACAAAAAAAAAATGTTGCGCTGTGTTATTGATTGTAACTAAACAACTTATTAGCTTGTCACAGGTTCGAAACTTTGTAATTTCGATCTCCACAAACTAATTCTGAAAATGGAAAAATAAATATCGCTCCCCCGATTTTCGCACTAATTCCCAAATAGCGCTCTCCCGTCACTTACGCTCCCCCAATTAACGCTCCGCTCTGTGGCCAAAAATATTACCAAAAAAAAAATCAGTCGCTAAGTCGCCCACCAAATGAAAGCTTAGGGTGCCCTCTATGATTTGAGGCTAAGAGTGAAATGTTCTAGAACAACTTTTATTTTTTACCTGAATTCTAGAACAAATTTCCAAAAAAAAAACCATTTTTGGGTTCTTTTTACCTAAACTTTGTACCGGAAAATGACCACCGATTGAACAATTCGCTCTTGGCACCAGCTGAATGCATAGACCCTTAGCTAGATGCAATCAACTACAGTTCATTCCAGAAGTTGAACCTAAAAATGTGGTAAATGAAATATTTGTGCGGTTAGACTAGTTGAATGTCATGGAAAACTGCTTTCACTTTCATATTTAAGATCTTTGCCATCGACCATCTTTGAAAAATTCCAATTAATATACATGATGACTGGCATTTTTTTTTCGAAAAAAAAGTCGATGGCATTCTCCTTAAATATTGGAAATTAAGAGGTTTTTTCGTGACTTTATTGTAAAACTGGTCTTGCCGCCATTTTTTCCATATTTTTAGGTACAGCTTCTGACTTATGATTGAATGATATGACAATTTCCCTTCAATTTCACCAATACAACATTGTATTGGTGAAATTGAAGGGAAATTGTCATATCATTCAATCATAATATAGAAATAATGAAAAAATATTCGAAGGCACACGGTGAATGGAGCCCCCACGGTGAATGGCGCCTTGACGGTATGTCAAAATGATATTTTCTGCACAAAAAAAATGCTAGTGTGTGGAGCGGACCTGGTGTGATGGTTAAAGCACGTGACTATCACGCCGAGGACCTGGGATCGAATCCCACTCCAGACAAACTCTTGAAATGTGAGTTTTTTCCTTCGGAAGTGAAGTACAGCGTGGGTCCCGAGATGAACTTAACCTAGGGCTTAAAATCTCGTTAATACAGATAAAAAAAATAATAATAATAAAATAATAAAAAAGTGGTATTGTTCGAGTTAATATAACAAGTATTTTTGCTCAAAATGTGTGGATCAAATCTAATGCCTTCGAGTTGATGTCGATTTGATTTTTAAACAGAACGTGAATTATTCAGTTTGCCCCGGGGTAAGGTCTGTTATCATTATTGAACAAGTTAGATGCTATTTCAACTTCTTATTACCATTTTATTATGTTGCCTGATTGTAGAATCACCCAGACAACTGA